>NC_141145.1:130461448-130614536 GCF_053477565.2 Lygodium microphyllum
GATGCTTATGAACTGAGTCTCAATTTTGGATCCGCTTTCTTTTGAGCAGACACCTATTTGTGTCAGGTTTTGGCAGTTGGTTCTTCATTTTGCCTAGATTGTCTGGGGTGTGCCTCTTACTGGCAGATGCTATTTGACATCTCTCGGTGTTATGCTCATGTATTTTCACTGTCATTTGGCTTTGCTTTGTCCTCTTTATGCTGGCTTTGGACCTAGCATTGTTTAGTTGACATTAGATCCAGTTTTGGGACAGTTTGCCCTCATTATTGCAATTCTGAAATTTATTACAGCAAGCATTTATTGGTGGACTGAGCAGTATTTTTTATGCTGAAATATCTTGATTTGGTGTACCGCACCTAGTACTAAGTGGGCAGCATCTTTTGGCACACTTTTCTCACCATTTGGAGTTCATTTCAGTGGATTTTGGGCATTTTCTGCAGTAAAACAGCCAGCAGTTTTACATTGTCTGTGCATTTCCAGCCTGCATTATGGCATCCTCTTCGACTGATAATGCCATATTTAACATCACAAAGTTGGATGGTACCAACTACTCTTATTGGAAGAGTCTAATTTGGCAGGTCGGTGCAGAAATCTCAGATTAAGCCACTTTGGTTGAGTGGGGAGTAGCCTGAAACTATGGACAATGACGACTGGCTTGAACTTGATGAGCTATGCAAGTCCACGATTGTATTGTCTCTCACTGAACAGGTACATTATATTGTATTTGAGGAAGCATAGAGTGCATGGGATCTATGGAATAATATCAATAATCTTTATGATAAGAAAATTCCGACGAGTCAAATGTACTGGTTGAAGCAGCTTATGGATCTGCGCATGAAGGATAATGCGACTATGTCTGCTCACTTGAGCCAGTTCCATGCTATACTGAAGAACCTGACTTCGCAGGATATCACCTTTGGAGAGGAAGTAACTCCTCTTTTCTTGCTTGGGACTCTGAATGAGTCATGGGATGTATTCCGCACTGCCCTATGTGCCTCTAGTGCTACTCTGAAACTAAATGATGTTGAGAGTGCTCTTCTGCAGGAAGAGGTTAATCGCAAAAACTTGGATGCCTCTCGTGTTTCACATGCTTTGACAGTTAGAGGCAGGAATGACAGGAATGATCGTGGTAATAACCGTGGCCGTGACTCGCAGAAGGGTCGGTCTAAATCTCGTGGAAATTCGCGTAGTAAGTCGCGTGGGCGCAACGCTAATGTCACTTGTCATCATTGTGGGAAAAAGGGCCATATCAGACCACATTGTCATGAGTTGCGCAATGAGAAGCGCAAGGATAAGGGCAAAGAGAAAGTGCAGGAGAAGTCCTCTGATCGCAGCATAGTACCTACGAAGTCCAGCGTCAAGATTGAAGAAATTAATGTCATGCAGAGCGAGGATTCCGATGGTAGTGATGAGTTCATACTTGGAGCTAGTTCTTCTGATGCTTCACACTTGAGTGAGATACCTAGTATGTATGCATAGTGCTGGTTATTGGATTCAAGTGCGTCCTTCCATGTGACGCCTTACCATGAGTGGTTTCACTCTTACCGTACTGTATCTGGATCAGTCAGACTTGGAGATGACAGGTCTCTTGATATTGTGGGCTGTGGAGATATTCAGTTTTGCAGTTTTCCACTGGCAGTTCCTTTTTGCTCAGGGATGTATGTCATGTACCTGCGCTTACGCAGTCTTATGTCTGCAGGACAGTTGGATGATGCAGGGTTTCATGTCTGTTTTGGGGATTCTGCCTGGAAGATTACCAAAGGCAGACTTGTGCTTGCTAGAGGCGCCAAGGCTAGCAGCCTCTATCCTCTTGTTGTATCTGGGTCTTCTGTAGACCATGTTTTGGCAGTGGGCTCTATCCCACATGTATCACTTTGGCATGCCCGTTTGGGGCATATGTCTTTGAAGGGAATGAAAATGTTATCTGGTTTGCAGTATCTTCTGCCTTTGGATTATGCACGTTTTGACTCGTGTTATCATTGTCTTTATGGTAAGCAGAATAGGTCTATGCATAAGAAATCGGGTAGGCCATGCATGAGTGAGCCCTTGGCTTTGGTGCATTTAGATGTTTGTGGGCCCATGCCGTGTATGTCTATGGGTGGCGTGAAGTACTTTGTTACCTTCATTGATGATTTTTCTAGGAAAGTGTGGGCTTATCCCATAAAGCAAAAGTCCAATGTCTTGGTAGTCTTTCAGCGTTGGCTTGCTCTTGTTGAGAACCAGACTGGGTATAGGCTGAAATGCCTTAGGACTGACAATGGGGGAGAATATGTCTCACATGCTTTTGAGCAGTTTTGTGATGACAGGGGTATTAAGCGTCAGTTGACTGCCCCTTACACCCCTGCCCAGAATGGTTTGACTGAGTGCATGAACAGGACTATTCAAGAGCATATCTACTCTATGCTTAGCCATGCAGGCCTACCATAGAGCTTTTGGGCTGAGGCAGTTAGTACGGCAGTGCATGTCATAAACCGATCGCCTTCTAGTGGATTGGATTTCCAGGTTGCAGAGGAAGTTTGGGCTGGTAAGCCACCCTCTTATGTGCATCTCCGTGTCTTTGGATGTGAGGCATTCTGCCATGTGCCCAAGGACAAGAGGAGTAAGTTGGATCCAAAGAGCATTAAATGCATCTTTCTTGGTTATGGTGATTTAGGAGAGATGGGTTATCGCCTATGGGATCCGCAGGCGCGGAAAATAGTACGCAGCCATGATGTAGTCTTCCATGAAGACAAGATGCACAGGCAGCCTAAGAAAGTGGTTGAGATCCGCAGAGTGATCTTTTAGAAGGAGCCTAGAGCTCCTGCACAGCCAGTTGGACAGCCTACAGCTGTAGCAGATGCTCATGGTCAGGGTGTTGGACAGGCAGCAGAGCCTGCAGTGAGACGGTCTGCTAGAGACAGACATCCACCTGATAGATTTCAGCCCTCTATGCATTATATTTTGGTTATAGATGCAGGAGAGCCTTTCACTTATGATGAGGCTATGCGCAGGGGTGACAGTCACTCCTAGGAGAGGGCTATGCAGTCTGAGATCGACTCCTTGCATAAGAATGAGACTTGGGATTTGGTTGCCTTGCCTAAGGGCAAGAAGGCTTTGCCATGCAAGTGGGTGTGCAAGCTGAAAAGTACCCCTGGACACCCCAAGCTGGCATATAAGGCTAGATTGGTAGCAAAGGGTTTTAAGCAAGAGCATGGTGTAGACTTTGATGAGGTCTTTTCTCCTGTGGTTAAGATGACCACCCTGCGCTTGGTCTTGGCTTTGGTTGCTCAGCTTGACTTAGATCTATATCAAATGGATGTCAAGACGGCTTTCTTACATGGGGACTTGCATGATGAGATCTATATGGAGCAGCCTAAGGGCTTTGCAGAACCTGGCAGGGAGCACCTAGTGTGCGAGTTGAAGAAAAGTCTTTATGGCTTGAAGCAGGCACCTAGGGAATGGTATCATAAGTTTGATGCCTTTATGCAGTCACAGGGCTACAACAGGAGTGCTATGGATCCATGTCTTTACACGAAGAAAGCCCGTGATGGTTCATTGCTTATTTTGGTACTCTATGTGGATGATATGCTGATAGCAGGGAAAGCTCATGATGAGCTAGATGCTCTTAAATCTCAGCTGAAGAAGAGCTTTGAGATGAAGGATTTGGGACAGGCCTCTCACATACTTGGTATGTGCATTAGACGTGACAGGCATCAAGGACTTCTCTACTTGTCACAGAGGGAGTATATTCATAAAGTCCTTGAGCGCTTCCGCATGCAGGACATAAAGCCTATTGGCTGTCCATTGCCTTCTTATGTGAAGGTATCACAGGCCAATTGTCCGCAGACAGATGAGCAGAGGGCCGAGATGACCCAGATCCCTTATGCTTCAGTCGTGGGCAGTTTGATGTATGCCATGATAGCCACTCATCCAGATATTGCCTTTGCAGTTGGTGTTGTGGCATGCTATATGGCTACACCTGGTAGGAAACATTGGGATGCCGTGAAGGGTATCATGAGGTACCTGAAGGGCACAACAGATATGTGTATTTGCTATGGTAGCCAGGATACAGGGGTCATGGGGTACACTGACTCCGATTATGCAGGACATGCAGATAGTAGGAAGTCCACTTCTGGCTATGTATTCACCTATGTTGGAGGTGCTGTCTCTTGGATGTCCAGGGTTCAGAAGTGTACGGCTTTGTCTACCACTGAGGCTGAGTATGTTGCAGCCCCACTGAGGCTTGCAAGGAGGCCATATGGCTAGGCCGTCTAGTTGCTGACCTTGGCATTGATGCTATACCTACACTGCATTCAGATTCTATGAGTGCCATTCAGTTGGCTAAGAATCTGGTCTTCCATGCGAAGACAAAACACATTGAGGTGAGGTATCACTTCATACGTGGTGTCGTGGAGGACAAGTCTGTTGACCTTGTCAAGATCTCCACTGACGAGAATCCTGCAGATCTGCTCACGAAAAGCCTCACTACTGAGCGCTTTGCCTTCCTCAGGAGATTGATGGGCGTTGGATGAGATGTTGCCTTTCCTCATCCCTTGTACCTATGTACAGTTGTACTGTCTTTTTCTTTTCTTTCTCTCTCACTGGGGCAGATTCTCCTTTAAGTGGGAGGTTGTTGGGGGTAAAGGTGCCTCCGCTGTGCCGCCCCGTGTATTACTACATTGACAGCACCCGCCACTGCACACTGCAGGTGGCGGGCGCCCGTCATGTCACTTTATTCTTTACATTCATTTTTTAGTGACTAGTAAATAAAGGAAGGCCCGATCACACATTGTGACTATTGGAGTTCCCATTTCTTGTCTCTCTCTTTCTTACTCTTGCTCTCCCGCCATAGCTCATGTGCAAGCTTCGATCCTTCTCACCTTTCAAGAGGAAGGAAATATTGAATTTCCAAGAGTTTCCAAGGCTAGACAAAAGAAATTGACTCCAAAAGGATCAAAAAGTCAAAGCCCTCAAAAGACCTTCAAAGCCCACAACCAAGTAACTATTAATTGTGAAATAAAGGTAAATGGTGGGTAAGGCTCGAAATTTCAAGTTGTGCTAATATAATTCTTCAATTTTGGCAAGAAAGATAAAATAGTAGACTTAAATTTTTCATTAAAAATAACTCATGATAAATTCTTTTTTTTCTTATAGATGGCATCCAAAAAAGCGCCATTCCTTTTAACCAAAGCACAATCCAAACTTATTAGAGAGATGTTAAGTGAAAACAAATTGGTTTTCTCTTACCCCAATAGAGGTAGGAGCTAAAATGGGAGGAAGGCATGTGGGGAATCGACCACCTTAGGTTTCTAGTTCTTAGCAGCCTAGAAAACCTGGTTGAAAAATACTAGATACCTAGGGAGCTCATAGCCAATTGCAGTCTAGGAGATTACGTTAGAGGTACTTCCACTCACATCCACTTTTTAACTTGTTTCAAATTGATTAGGAATTATGATCCAACCATTAGATCCACCAAGTCTAGATATAACATAAAAATTGATGAGAATCATGAGGAACAGGTGGCGAGCTTCAAGTTCACCCTAAAACTAATGGAAGAGGCATTGGGCATCAAAAGAAGATTAAGGAAGTACACCAAAACACAAAAGGCCCCCCATGTCTCTCAAAGGTGGGATGAGGGTTAGTAGTCAGAATTGATGGAATTGTAGTGAAAGTAGTGGCTAATGAAGGAATTCTCTTAAGAGCTATACTAGAAGAAGAGCTTAGAGTGACAACATAGCTAGTTCATCACCTCTTCACCTACAACAAAACCTTGACCAACCCAACCAAGATACTTAAGTATCTCCTAAAAGACATACTAATAGGGAACTTAGTTAAGCAAGACTAGAATGCTTTGTGGCTAGAGCACACACAATATCAGTAAACTATTGCAACTTGTGCTCACCTACATCACTACTATCATAGTGGGACTTTTTATGCTGGTCGTTTTGCTTTTTGAACTTTTTAAGCCCCTAAAGGAGATCTTATCGTCAATGTGGAGCTTCCCACACTGTCCAAGGATTCATCTAAGGATGCAATTGAAAGAGAAAAAGAAGGAAACCCTAACCATAGTGATGACATGAGCAAGAAGAATAAGAAACACAGAGAAGAGAAAGAAGTGAGCTCATTTTCCGAAGACGTTGATGAAGGGGACATAGAAGAAGAGTAGTTCCAAGCAAGGGAAAGAAAATGGTGGTAGAGGAACCAACCGCAAATTCTACAACTCTCTGTTAGCTAATGGATGAAATTGGTACCATGTAAGCAGATATTAAGGAGTTGGAAAAGGCAAGACCCATACCTAAAGTCACCACACTCAACATAGAGTTGGAAAAGGGAAGACCCATACCTAAAGTCACCACACTCAACATAGAGTTGGAAAAGGCAATATCCATACCTAAAGTCACCACACTCAACATAGAAGAGAGCTCTTGCCTAGTAGAACTACAAAAAATGCTAGAAATCCTCCAAGAGATAGAATGTAGTAGGAAGGATAGGAATCCTTGAGTGGATAATTAGAGAGCTCAAAGAAGACCAAGGTCAATGCACTTAAGGCCAAGTGAGAGCTTTAGAACATATTGGAAAGGACATGGCAAGGGTATAAAAGCTTCTTGTTATTCAAAAAACTAGGTTGAGGAGCTCCAAGTTCATATTAGGGAAAATTTGAGGTTAAAGATAGCCTTGTAAGGGAGTTTGATTAAAGTATTCCCTAAAAAAATGGGCATGGAGTAAAAATTTCACAAATGGACTCCCAACACGTTGAAGATTGCATTTTTAGAACCTACTCTTCTTTGATATAACTTTGTTGTCCCACTTCCAAACGTTAACGACCCATATATTGATGGAAAGCTCTTGAAGAGTGCTAGAGGAAAAAAGAAATATTTGGTATAACTTCGTTGTTCCACTTTCAAACCTTAGCAACCCATATATTGATGGAAAGCTCTTGAAGAGTGTTAGAGACAAAAAGGAATCTTTGGTATAGCTTTGTTATCCCACTTTCAAACCTTGACAACCCATATATCAACAATAAGCTCTTGAAGAGTATTAGTAATATTCCCCAGACAAAAAAGAATCTTTGGTATAACTTCCTTGTCCCACTTTCAAACCTTAACAATCCATATATCAATGGAAAGCTCTTGAAGAGTAGGTTATAAAAATGTAAGCTTTGACAAGTTTGGAGTCCATTTGTAAAAATTCTACCATGTCCCCATTTGATTGAGAGAATACTTTAGATCTTTGGTCAAACTCCCTTACAAGGTTGACCTCAAAATTTCCCCAATGATTGTAGGAATGTGATAAAGCACAGAAGGAGATTCAAGAAAAGAGAGCTATTCATGGACTACTTTAGATCTTTGGTCAAACTCCCTTACAAGGTTGACCTCGAAATTTCCCCAATGATTGTAGGAATGTGATAAAGCACAGAAGGAGATTCAAGAAAAGAAAGCTATTCATGGATGTGGCTAAAGGAGAACTATCACATGATGTGATTACTATAGAATTAAGGTTGGCATGTACTCTCCTTGAGACCTATCATGACATCCACGCAGCCGGTTATTACCATCTAGTCTGTAGACTGCCACACCTAGAATACAAGTCAAGCATGCAAGTAAGCTTCCCCCTTAATAGCAGAGGGAGAACTAGTGGGACTCTAATTGATTAGGTATTACTAGTGATTGGTCCTATGATAGGGAAAACATCCTTGACATGCATGGTGCATAGTGATGGGCATCAAAGGGACTTTGATTAGAAGAGAGGGATCATAGGATGAGATCGACCTGGTTTAGGGTCAGGGTAGCTAATGGGGGGATACCAAGAGGAAGGAGAACTTATGTTTGGGATGGGTTGAAGTGTCTTGCAGTCTTGAACTTGAGGTTGGGTACATGTTTTCTTCATATAGATTTCATTATTTTTGTGTACTGAACTAAAGGCATTCTATGAACTCTATGTAATGGGATTAGAAGTTGCTCATATATGTCTCACAACGTGGTAGGATTTAATTACATAACTAAAGCTAATTGAGTTAGTACATGGAAAAGTGGGGGTGGACGGTTACCATGATGTCCCTATCAAATGGATGGGTGGATCTAATTAAGCTAGGTGCTTTTTCTGGAAAATGGAATTAGGAGTAGGGCCAAATGATGACGTCCTAGGGTCAGTGTCATAAAAACCCGATTAGAACTATTTTAGAGGATT
Organism: Lygodium microphyllum; assembly: GCF_053477565.2. Taxonomy (NCBI): domain Eukaryota; kingdom Viridiplantae; phylum Streptophyta; class Polypodiopsida; order Schizaeales; family Lygodiaceae; genus Lygodium; species Lygodium microphyllum. The sequence goes on from NC_141145.1 coordinate 130,469,615, forward strand.
AGCAATGGGATTATGCCATATGGGTAGAGGTATTGAATCTCTTTGAATCAAGTGTGATAATAGTCCAATCATTTGTTTCAAGTACTAGATTGCTAGTAGAGACTATAAGGCTATAGGTATCTTAGGTTGATCCTAGTGGGTCAAGGTATACATTTTGTTGCAAGGTAGACTTGGAATATGTTTGACTAAATAATTCCATTAATCCTAAGGGGTTTGGGTGGTATTGCTCAAAATATATGTATGAGCGACTATCAAATGTCCTTCCCATGGCTCATTGGGTATGTTTCACATGTTATTAGAGCTAAAGATTGTAATAATAGTAATAATGAGATTATAAGTTAAATAATGTTGATTCTTGTAGCAACAAAAAGATAAAATAAAATCATGATCTTACTTGTTAGATGCCTATTGATAGCAATTTCGAAGAAAATAAGTATCTTGAAGCAAGTCTAGACCACCTAATGGCAAGGTAGAGACAAATGCGAAATCTTGGGTTGAAACTCTAGAAGACTACTTCTCCACAACTAGCACTAGTTCCAAGAGTTAGGCAATGATAGCCCATCTATGCCTAATGGGGCGCAAAGCTTCTCTTTGATGGTAATAGTGGTGTCATTGAGACATGGCAATCCCTAAAGGTTGTCAAACTTGGAAATAGATCAAGGATGTATTGTGAAAAATATATCTCCCACCTTCCTTTGAGACCAATGAATTTTTCAATCTACAATAGGGAAACACGACCTTGGAAGCCTACTATTCCAAGTTCGTAACCTCATAAAGTATGTATCCAGAGTATCCTTGAAATAGCAAATCGCAAGATTTTGCTAAGGGTTAAAGAAACTAATTAATGGCTATCTCAAATCTATGAGACCGAATGACTTGGAAGATACTCTTGCTTGAGCTAAGACTTTGACAAGATCTAAAGGGACTTAAGTCATCCTTGACGATATCATCTATGTTGTAGAACAAGCTAAGTAAAATTATCTTGATGGCTTAGATGCTTAAATTCCCTATTGACAATGCTTTGAATGCTGCAAAGTTGGCACATATGCAAGGAATGCCCCAATCTTTGATGCTTCCAATGTAATGATCTAGGACACTTGCAAGCTGATTTCCTTGGATCTCCCCAAATGAATGAAGCAAGATGAGGAAGAGGAGCCATAGTATGGCCCAAACTTTTGGCCTTTTTGGTGAGCCATATGAAGAAATCACTCTTAAAGATGTCATAGACATGAGCGCGAAGATTTGATCTTTCGCACATAATCTATGTGGCAATGTAAATAGTTCAAATAATAAAATGTGTTTAGGAGTTGAAGCCCTGGTTTTCTCAAGATGAGGACATCTTGATTTTCATAAGGGGAAGACATTGTGACATATTCAAGCTCCATGAGTATGTACATCAAATTATAAGGTCATTTTGAGCTCCAATAGGAATGTGGATTGGGATTATTAAAAGTTAGTCTTACGTTAAAGAATGATTAATCTCGATCCCTACTAATCGGTAAATATGATTAATCTTTATAAGTTATAGTCAAGTTTGTTAATTAATATAGTCTAATGCTATACTACTAACACTGAAGTTAATGTTAATTGGTTTGGATAAATAACATAAGGTAGTTGATTAAGTTAGTGAGGGTAATAGTTAATTAAAAAGCTGCATCAATTATAAGGAATAGTTAGTTGCTAAGGTTGATCAAGTAGGTTAGTGGATCAACTATAGTAGTAACTAGTCAGTAAAGTAGAGTAGGCCTAATGAAGTTACCTAGGTTAATAAAGTAACAATACTATTATTGTCGTTTAGTATAAGGAAGGAAGGGTGGTAGCCCTATAGGCTACCAAATTGATCGTGACTCCCTTCCTCTTCCTCATCCCTAATCTTTGGGGCATATCCTCCAATATCAATATAATCACATGATTATCGCTCCCCTCTCCCATGTCCAAGTTGGTAGTCCACAACATCTCCACTCACCATTTCTCCATGGCAACACCAAACATCTAATGAAACTCTCTTTCCATGTAAGAAATCAATCTACCTTACCTTGTGGTCTTCACGGCTTCCCTCACTATAGTACATGGACTCGAATCAATTATCCATTAGGAAAAAAATTTGTTGCACCTCCATTATAAGCTACTAATAAGACTGAGTCCTCTCCTTTCACTATCAATATAAGTAGACCCCCCATCCCTCCTTCAATAAAGAAAGGAAATCACTACCGCTATAGGCCATGAGGATGCGAGAGGGTGAAGAGAGACTATTTGACCAAAATAGGAGGAGGAGGAGGAGGACATAAGGATAAGATCTTAGGAAACAAATTTGTTGCACCTCCATTATAAGCTACTAATAAGACTGAGTTCTCTCCTTTCACTATCAATATAAGTAGACCCCCCATCCCTCCTTCAATAAAGAAAATCACTACCTCTATAGGCCATGAGGATGCGAGAGGGTGAAGAGAGACTATTTGACCAAAATAGGAGGAGGAGGAGGAGGACATAAGGATAAGATCTTGGCGAGAGAGAGAGAGAGAGAGAGAGAGAGAGAGAGAGAGAGAGAGAGAGAGAGAGAGAGAGAGAGAGAGAGAGAGAGAGAGAGAGAGAGAGAGAGAGAGAGAGAGAGAGAGAGAGAGAGAGAGAGAGAGAGAGAGAGAGAGAGAGAGAGAGAGAGAGAGGGAGGGAGGGAGGGAGGGAGGGAGGGAGGGAGGGAGGGAGGGAGGGAGGGAGGGAGGGAGGGAGGGAGGGAGGGACAGAGAGGGAGAGAGAGGGAGAGAGAGAGAGAGGAATTGCACCCCCTCCCCTTCAAAAAATTTATAAATTCCCCCCTTGTAAAACACAATAGGTAGTCCAATTTGATTATGATAAGAGGAGAGTGCCTTCAAAAGGAACTTTTAATTATTCTCTATATAGGAAATTTTCTAAAATGTATAAAATTCTCCAATATTCCTATGTAGAAGTGTATGTATTCCCCGTTTATAACTTGGAATTTACATTCTCCACACATGATATTAGGATATTGTAGGCCATTATATAGAATTTCTTACATTATTCCAAAATTCCATATATAAGAGAATCCAAGAATCTGAGTCCCTACTTCTATTGGTAGGCAATTATGAGTCATAAAATGCAATCAAATGGATAGAAGGTAGCCCTCTTCTTGCAATGATTCTAGGAGACAATGATGTCCTTTCTTTCGACTCATGAGGACAAAGAAGAGTAGGCAAAGATGGTAGAAGCTAGAATAGAGATAAGTGATGTTTAATTTGTAGCAATTTTACTCAATTTTTTGTCACCTTAAATATGGTTGGGTCCTTTCTTTCCACTCATGAGGACAAAGAAGAGTAGGCAAAGATGGTAGAAGCTAGAGTAGAGATAAGTGATGTTTAATTTGTAGCGATTTTACTCAATTTTTTCTCACCTTAAATATGGTTGGGCTTGTTTACATGTGGGTGGCCTCTTACTCATGGGACCTATACCCAAGTATTTCTATGCTTGTAAGCTTTGGGGTTTTGGCCTGCCCTCCATGTCTATTGTTAATCCAACTAACTCACACGTGCATGGAGAGTAACCCCCATGCAAAAAAAATCATTTTACAATAGATATTTGGGGGTTGTAGCCATTGAAATTTATTTCATGTATTGTTTTAGAGCATGTGATGCCTTTATGCTCTTTTTAGCTCTTTTATTTTGAGATGTGCTTTTAGTATTAGCTTTGAATTTTATGGCCTAGATTTGGCTAGTGTACTTTGAGGCAATCAAGATTCAAACTTTACTTTTGATTTTGGCTCCTATGTACCTATCACTTTTTACTTTTTATCACTCATCCGTTTTTTCTTTTTACCCTTTATTGTAGCTAACCTTAAAAAGGGCTAACAACTTATAGTAAATATCTCTTGCAAGTATTGGATTCTCTTCTCTCTTTCATCCTAAAATCTCTTTGCAAGTGAAGTAATACTTGATTCAAAATGTAACTATCCATGATTACAAACCCTTTGACACATACACATGAGGATGATGATTGTGATGATGATGATGGTACTTAAGATGATTATGATGATGCTAGCTATATACATACATAATTAATTTAATACATGGGTTTGTAGATCCATGGAAGTAGATAAAATTAAACCCAAGGTATGGTTTGTGGTTTAATATGTAAAATAACCTTGGTTTTTATCATCTTCATGATACGAATTTAGCCTAGAATGAATTAAAATAACAAGAAATTCAAGAAACAAACATTGAATCAAATGGCCATAGCAATGCCATAGATGAAAATGTATTTAATCTACAACACAATGTAGCCATAGCTAAATGACATCAAAGGTACAATGAGAATCAAGGATGAGAGGCTGTTGCAAGAAATCTGCCTCTTGCTATGGTGGGCATTAAGTATTCACCCTCAATGTTGGTGGGGAAGATCAAAACCCTCAAGCTCCAAGAAATGAAGAAGGTTTACAAATGTGCTAAAAGATCCTTACAATCGTACATCCTTTCCCTTTTATACTCCAATCCCAATTAAGGTATTTTCTCCTAAACTAAAGGGTACACAAATTGTTTTATCATCATGGTCATGCACCTTATCACAAGTAAGAGTTTCCTAATATTGCATTCGACCTTCTTCATGGGCTTCATCTTCATTCGAAACTTCTTTGATTACTATATTAAACTTTGTAGTGTTGGCTTTGCACTTTTGTTTATGGTCAAGTGACCATTTACCTCCACATTTGAAACATAGTCCTTTTAGCTTGCCATTAGAGAAGGGCTTATTACTACTGATAGTATTTGGTGCATGTTTAAGTCCACTTTTAGTTCTCTTGAAGGCCCCCTTTGGATGAGCATTATACCTAAAGTTGTTTCCTTCCTTGGAAGTATATGCTACAGGTGTGTAGGGATCTTGTTGAAAGTGATTGAAGCCCTATTCTTGTGTCTATAAGCGTCTCTTTGCTGCCTAAACTGCTGTCCAAACTTGGATGGTTGATTTGAGTGATAAGTGGCTCCTATCTTGGGCTAAAATGAGCTCACTTCTCTTCTATATTTCTAGTTGTGGCGTTCAACTATGGCATGGCTGATTTAAAGTCCTCCCATGTATGAAGAAAGACTTGCACAATCTTAATCATGTATCTCTACCATGTATGAGCATATCTCTCTAAATGTAAAGCTACATAGAAAATCTTTGCCTCATCATGGCGTGGATAGAGGGTGAAATATATTTCCAATTTATTAATCCATTCTTCAAACTTTTTTGGTGAAGGATTGTCCTCTTTGAATTGTGGAATGCTGATTTTCTCTTTGTATCTCTATCATAGTGGTAATAATTACCATTTTTATTAGAGGTGAACCACTTGATTGCTATCTTAGAGAGAAATTATCCAATATTGGCTATCCGTGGTTGTTGTTAAAGGATTTTTACCCATTCTTCTTATTGCCATAAGAGTATTGACCAAGTGGGTTAGTACCACATGGCTGATGACTATGAGGGGGTTGAATAGGTGAAATCATTTCCTCAAGATCGTCATCATAATGTTGAATTCTATTCCCTCTTCTTGAATATTCATGAAAGTGTTGACATTTTCTATTCCTTTCATTAGGCATTTGCGAGTCTTATGGATAAAACTACTTATAGAAAGAGTCACACCCATGAATGTCTTCTTCCCTTTTAGCATGTTGAGCTATTTTAGGTTGTCCATGATCCTTTGAAGATTCAAAGTTTTGTCTTCCCCAATTCCAAGAGTTAGAAGGAGACTAAAATGTTTCCTTAACTCTTGATGGACCACCTTTCTCATAGGTTGAGTGTATAAACTAATGGGCTTCCCTTGACTTTACATTGTCATGTGGAATTGACTACCCATTATCATTGAAAGGTGGAGTGGTTTGTCACTTATTACCCAAGTTGATGAGAATGGAGATCATTTGATCAAACTTAGTGTCCAATAATTGATCATGCTTTCCAAACTTCTCAAAGTGATTGACCATTTGTCCAAACTTGTCATCAATTGCTTGATTCAATTGATTGATACCCTCTTTCATGCATTCAATCCTTGAGAAAGTTGTTGGAATTTGTTTGAGACATGTGATCCATTTACTTCAGATATATGTATCTCATCAATTGGATCTCTTGATACCATTGTTATTCATCATGTACATTTCCATCATTCCCATACTTTTGTCCATGATGTGTATCTCTAATGGATAAGTTTATCTTTTCTTGATACTCAGCTAAGTCTTCATTTATGCTCTCCAACATTTGCTCTTTCTTCTTATTCCTAGCCATTGGAATGGGTGCAATAAGAGAAGAAATGGGCTATAACAAGAGTTATATCTCTTCAATCCTCATGTTTATGGGCTCAAAATGAATCTTCGTATGCATAGGTAAGGTATTATTTTTGAAATTTTAAGTTACAATTAAATAAGGAATTATCCCTAACCAAAACTATGTACCCTGCCTAGCTATCCAAGAGTTGTTTTTAGTGTGACCACCTGTCAAAAAAATAGGCATAACTTTTGCTCCACAACTCTGATTGCCAAACTTCTTGATTAGAAGCAAAGCTTAGTTTGTCCTCTACACAATGAGCCCAAGATTTCTATGTCACAATAAAAGATCTAATTCTGAATTTCATTGATTTGTAATTGTCAGAACTGTGAAAACACCATGTTTGGCCCTGTAATTGCTCCGTTTGTCACTTTTGACTATTGGCATGCATCATACACCTACCTTGTTTAGTGTTTGAAGTTGATGTAGATTGCTGATTTACATCAGATGCCTTCAAGATAGTTGATCGCAGCTCCATATAAGCCTTTTATTGACTAAGAGTCCACTTGAAGTCTTCAAGAAGCTTCAGGAATGCCAAACTTAATCCATAATTGCTGACATTGAGACTGAAGAATATCCAAATATCCATGAACTTGATCCAATGTCTTCAAGAGCTAAATATTAATTCAAAGCTTCAAGAGATGCTTCAATTCTTGATGAAGCAGTACAAAGCTTCAAAAGATGCCTTAATTATTTGCTTAGACCAAGAATCCAAGTGATTTTAGGAATCCATAGCTGCCCAAGTATTCAAGAAGAAAATTCATCATAATCCCCATGAATAAGCCACAAATTGATTAAGATTTTAAAGAATTTCATGGCTACTCTATTTTCCCAAATTAGAGACCAAGAATCCTCTAAGACTTATCCTAATGCATCAATGTTGGGTCTATATTGTATATAGAAGCTTACCTTCACCTTCTAGAAACAAAAGAGCATAAAAGCCCTCACAAATCTTTAAGAAATTATCAAAATTCCCTTGTTGTCCTAAAATTGCCATGGCTAGGGTTTGGAGCTTAAAGAATATATAATAAGAGTGAAATAGTGACTAATGCTTCAAGCAAGAGAGTACAGAGCTAGAATAAAGGCTTACTCAAGCTTGATGCAAGATTTTATGGATAAATGGCTTGATATCCCACCATATTCAGCTTAGATGCTAACAATCAAGCTTTCTTTATAGTTTGTACTCCTTCTTGCTTACATTATAATTCACAAAAGCTTCATGAAGGGAGGTTATGGAGAGCATTACCATGGGCAAGTTAATTAGCAGTAATCATGGCATTTGAAGAGTAGAAAATTTGGCACAAAATGCATTGAATGGCAGCTTGTACACGTGTCATTTAACCTCAGCAATATGGTGCTTGATCAACTTGGAGAGAAGTTAGGAATCATGCTGGATAAGCCTTTCTAATGATGATAGAAGCCAAGGAAGGAATATATGATCAAGTTTCATCCATGGAAACTTGAGAATAAGCTAATAGAGGAAAGTGAAACCCTTGTTTAACAAAAGTAATCCTTGTTTAAGCTTTTTCTAAACTCTATTAACTCTAGTTAGACCAACAACCTCCAAAATGGGCCTCTTCTTGACTATGAACTACTAAAATGTTCGAGAACCTGCCATTTCTTCTTTAGATATTCTCTAGGAGCTCCAAAATTGGTAAAGACTAACTGCAAGAAACCTTGACTGGTCACAATTTGAACTGTAGCAAGTCCTGTAACCAAAATTTGAACTCTAGTTACCCTAGATGGTGATGGTGACTAGATCTAGGCTTGAAAACAGACCTTGCCAAGAATCAAATTCAAGGCTTTGATAACTTTGAAATAAACTTAGCCTAGATTGAATTAAAATAGCAAGAAATTCAAGAAACAACCATTGAATCAAATGGTCATAGCCATGCCATAGATGAAAATGTATTAAATCTGTAGCACAATGTAGCTATAACTAAATGATATCAAAGGTACAATGAGAATCAAGGATGAGAGATTGCTGCAAGAAATTTGCCTCTTGTTATGGTAGGCATTGAGTATTGACCCTCAATGTTGGTGGGGAAGGCAAGAATCCTCAAGCTCCAAGAAATGGAGAATGTTTACAAAGGTGCTAAAAGAACCTTACAATGGCACACCCTTGCCCTTTTATAATGCAACCAATTAAGGTAGTTTTCCCTAAACTAAAGGGTACATAAATTGTTTTATTACATTTCATGTATTTTTGAACTTATTGTTTCTAGTTTCTACACTAATGCTAACTTATCATTTCATGATAGACTGATTAGCCAAGAGCAAACCCCCCAACTATAAATCTCCTAAAGGCTCGTTCTATCTTATCGTTTATTTTATATGAATTGTGTGTCTTTAAAATTTCAACAAAAATGAGGTATTCTCTTGGAAATTTGTTTCATTTTCTTTCAAGCTAGATATTTTTTCTATCTGTTGATTCTATTCAAAGGAAAGAGATGGCAACATTGAAGCAAATAGTGGTGAGAATCCAAGATCTTTTGGGCATATCTAATTGTAACAACCTTGCCCAATTGGCTAGGAGCAAGTTGCCCAACCATAAATTCCCTAAAGGTTGGTTCCATCCTAATGATTATCCATTAGGAATCATGTGTCTTTCAATTTTCAACAAAAATGACATTTTATTTTGGGTGTTTCTTTCATTTTCTCTAAAGCTCGATCTTTTTTTGTCTATTGATTCATTTTGCAAGTTAGATGATTACAGTGAAGCAAATACTAGTGGGAATTCAAGATCTTTTGGACATATCTAATCATAATAGCCCTTTTGAAAAAGTGAATGCTTACAATCTACCTTTTTGTGCATGATTTCATTGTTGAAGAACCTTTTTTGGGGGGGGGGGGGGGGGGGGGGGGGACGGGTGCTATTGTTGTTGGAAATGCCTTGATTTATCTATCTGAGTGTGGCTAATGCATAAAGAGTGTTTTTGATTGAATGCCTTGAAGTACATGCTCAAATACGGATTATGGAATTCGGATAGTGGAATTAAAGTGGACATATAGTTTGGTAGTTGGCTATGTATATCAACAGTTTTGAAATATCTTCTTGAATTTGAGAAGAGATAGCACAGAATTGGTGCCACTATTGTCATTGGAATTAGAAGAAGTGACCCATGGAGAGGTCTGTATGGGAATGGAAACTAGGGTGTTCTATGCCAATGGAGCACATCACATTAAGCAAGTAGGGAAAGAGGTAGTTTGAGTGGTAGGAAGAGTAAGAAAAAAGATGTATAAAAGGAAGCCAGAAGGGGTTTTTTCAAAAAGAGCATTTCCATATGCTAATATGGTTTTCTTAGAAGGAGCAGATCAATTGGTTGTATCTTAGTCAACATGTTTTGTACATATTCTATGTAGCAATGTAAATAGCTCAAATAATAAAAACATGCTTAGGAGCCAAGTCTGGAGATGAGAACATCTCAATTTCTCTAAGGGAAAGACAATGTGACATATCTAAGCTCGATGAGTACTTATATCATGTTACAAGATCATTAATTTGATTTGGAATAGGAATGTGGCATGTGTAGTCTTAACATTTGGTATTAAGTTAAAGAATGACTTGATTCGTAGTAAGGCTAATATTCGGGTAAAGATAGTTAGTCTTTACCCTACAAGTAGTTGCCAAGATCGTCAACTTATAATCTAAAGCTATACTAATAATACTAAAGTTAATAGTTAGTTGGTTTAGCTATTTAGTATAAGGTAGTTAGCTAAGTTAGTGAGGGTAATAGTTAATTAAAAAGTTGCATCAATTAGAAGGAATAGTTAGTTGCTAAGGTTAATCAAGCAAGGTAGTGGATCAATTACTAGTTAGTACTAGAGTAAGCTTGACAAAGTTAGCTAGGTTAATAAGATAATAATAGTATTATTGTTCTTAGTAAGAAAGGGTGGTAGCCATATATTAGGCCACTGAATTACAGACTGTCTGGCCAAAATAGGAGCACGACATCAGGATAGTCTCTTCCCTTAAAAGGTCGCACAAAGAGAGAGAGAGAGAGAGAGAGAGAGAGAGAGAGAGAGAGAGAGAGAGAGAGAGAGAGAGAGAGAGAGAGAGAGAGAGAGAGAGAGAGAGAGAGAGAGAGAGAGAGAGAGAGAGAGAGATTCCTTACGATGTCTGAAATAGGAATGGCCGTTAGCTAATAGTAGGGAAAGTGATATTTATTACTTAGAATTAGGGGGAGATAGAAAGAGGAAGTAAGATAGGAAATATACAAGGAGAGAGTTATAGAAAGATGGTGAAAATTGATGAGTAGGGAGAGGAGAGAAATAGAAGGAAAAAAAGAGGAAAAGAGAATAAAGTTGATAGAGAGAGCTATACGATATAACCCTTTTGGCATATCAATGAAAAGAGTCTACTCAAATGGCCTACTCTCTGAATTCATGTTGCCAATAGTTGCCAAGTCTTACCACCCATGGTTGTGAAGCCTACTACTTCTTGGAGGCATATGACACCCCAATACCTATGCCAAGGATGCCATATCACTAGTCATACAAGAAACCACAATTTCTCTCATCAACACAAATGGCTCCAAAGACCGTTGGGAGCTCTAAGGATAAATCAACATAGAGGAAGCTCTAGTGATGAATTTAAAAAAAATCAAAGACTACCAAAAGCAATAAGGATAGTATTGAAGAGATACACATCAACATCTAAGTGGAATCCATTTCTACCTACTCGGACACGAATGAGCCTTCCAAAAAAAAGTAAAGGACTCACTCCTTTAAAGTAGCTATAATTTTTTAATGTAAAATGGTAGGTATATTAGTGAGTACATTTTAACTAAGATTGGAGTCAAAACATAGAATGAGGGAGATTTGGACATATACTACTAGGAGAGGAAAATTATGAGTCATGCTCTAATAAGTAGTTAAGTGTAAACCTATAGATGTGAAAGTTAGAGCAACAGAACTTGTCAGGGTTCCTACAAAACAAGTATGCTTCCCTAGAAACAATAATGCATAATATTAATGTTGCTCAATCATACTAGGGCCACTAATCTTCGGAGCCTTAGGAGACTGTGTAATTCTTGTGCACTTAGGACACCATGAAATAGCCTAACTAGTTATGTATCTTGTGCTTACATAGATATAGTGATATGAGACCGGATTAGAAGATGTAATGTTGATCAATCGTCGAATTAAAAGAAAAGCAAGAGAAAAGAGAGTTGGTAAATAAGGGAGTTGAATAGGTGAGTGGATTAGATTTTCCTAAGTTAATAAGTAGAGGTAGATTCCATCCCTAGAGAACATAAAAAAGACCTATTGATGTATTGAAGGTTCATTGAGAAGTAAGAAATGTCACACATTTACCCTTGGAATGAGCTAGTGAATGATCAATATAAGGGGAAGAGATTTAGTTTGGTCTTTAAACAACTTGCTTAAATACCAACATCCGTGTAGAATCTTGCCTAAATTTGAAGAGCATATCTATGAAAATGTTCAAAAGCTTTCTTTTAAAATGACTTGTTTAAAGAGGTTTCCATATGTGTGCACCATGGTCCATGAATGTGCCATTATCATTATAGCTACTAAGTTTACTATTGAAACAATTTTCTATCTATAAGTATAGGTATTAACTTAATGAACCAAAATTTTCTAGTAGATTTGTGATCTAAATGTTTTTATATTTATCATGTAACTGCTAAGTTGATGATCAAAATAAATATTTTGTATATTTGTACATTTGAACTTGTGTGCATGCCATAGGTGCATGTACGTATCTTGCACATGTAAACCCTTTTTCATACATCTTGAATAACTTCATGTTCATAATAAGATAAAATTTAGGAAAATGCATTATTATAGCTTTTACACTTATGATGAGTGAAACTTAATATTCGAGTAGACAAACTATAGTCTTGACACTTAATAAACAAATTTCTGATTGTCTTGACACACTTGAAGCTTGTGGTCACTATGACTTGTGATTCCCATGATCAACTATGAACTTGGCACATATTTTCATTCTTTGAGTCATCAAATTTATGTGGTGAATATAGCAAGTTTGAGAGAAGCTTGACATTAGGATTGAAAATTGAGCCCCTTCGACCCTAGCACAAAAGAAATAAGGAGTTTTGGGGAGCACAAGAACATTTGTGCTCAAAAGCTTTGTAGAGATAGCTTTTTGATAGTACGTTGGGAGACAAGAGAAGAGAGATCAAAGTGGGACTTCTAATATGTTCATGACTTTGGTAGACCAAGCAATTATGATTTATGGCCCACTTCTATACTTGTTTAATGTTAGTTGGAATATTACGTTTGATTTGAAATGCTAGCCTTTTCACTAGTTTTTCTTTGGCTAAAATTAAGTCTACATTTTTTGTGAGCAATTCCCTTCAAATTTCCCATAAAACTATGATGGTTTAAGAAACCTTTTTGGAAAACCTACATCCATCCCTTTTAAAATAAGCAGATACATTGAGCCTTCAACTTTTATATGATATGATTTAGCATGTTCCCTTTGGACTTTTCCAAGATTAGATATTTCTCTAACATATATCTCTAAATATAGTCTTACGTGCACGCACACATATAATAATACAAATGATAGGGTTTGGAGTTAGAATAATACTGCGCATATTCCAAGGCCTACATGTACACTTCAATTATGTCACAATCTAAGGTGCCTTTGTGAGGCTTTAAAAGAGACAAGTAAATAACACATACGTTTAATGAAACCACTCATTATATTTGAAATTGATACTTTTTTTGCAATCAATTTTGACTTCAAAATGTGGTGTACTTGATACATGAAAAGCATGCTTGAACAATATTCTAGATGTTATGTGACATATATTGCTTGGATGCATTCATGACCATACAATAAACCCTCCGTAATAAACAACTAAATTGAAGAAATGCCTCTCTTTCAAGAGGAAGACTCAGGAACCTTCATGCCTTATATTATTATATGTCTTTATTGTTTTAGTTACAAGATGGCATATATTGGTTGTATGCATGATCAACACCTAAAATGGAAGAAACACTTCACTTTCAAAAGGAAAACTCTCTAAGCTTCAATTCATTGGTTTTTCCACACAAGAATATATAGAAATCTTGTCAATATTTCTATCTCTAAGGGCCTTCCTTTTATTGGCCTTAGAAACCTTTTATTACTGTCAATTCCATTACATCTTTCATTTCATGCATTGCCTTACAAATGCATATAGTTTTTGTTACCAAAATGTCCATATGAAAGAAAGTGAATTTGAGCATATAGTTATTCATTAGCAAAATGATATTTCAAAATGAAGTGAGTTTGATTCATTGAAATGATAGTCATTTTCATGTTAAGTTGAAAAACTCTATATAAGGCCAATACTTCAAGCTACTTTCCATGTATTAATGGTTGCTTTTGCATTTTACTTAGTAGTGATCATAACAATTGGGAAGTGCCTCTCTATGGTGAGATTTGTGTGCCCTATGCCACAATTTTGCTTCCCAACCAAGTATTGGATTATGTAATCACATAGGGTTGTAGTTGCACTCCCTCTTTCTACTTCTAATGTGTTGGTATATAATACTCTCTTTGTCTTCCTTTAGTGGCAATGTGAGTTTTTTATTAAGGTTCTAAGACCCTCCATATGAGTGAGGTAGATGAATTATGCCATCCCTAGGATTCATCCTGAACACATATGCACACACACGTACTTGGACCTGTCTCTATCTTTGCACGGTTCTCTCTCCCTATTTCCTTTGTGTGTGTCTCCCACACACACATGACCAAAAGAACCCGTCATGTCTGGCCCATGGGCTCTTATGATCATGGTGTCATGATGTGTATGCAAATATTAAAAAAAACTCTCTTTGATGATTGGTTCCCTACCTTTTGTTATAGAAACAATCATCTACTTGTAGAGAAATCCACCAAATTTGCACTAGTTATCGATAACCATGTACTAGGTCTAAAAATTGTTATTGAATCCCTTTTTAGCCAGTAAACAAAAACAAAGGAAAAAAGGACCAACTATTTTGTGACTTCTGCAAAAGGATTGGACACATTGTGAAGTTCTGTCATGCCAAAAAGAGGTCTCAAAAGGCCTATCTTATAGCTGTAAAGGAAAAAGAAGATCATGGAGCAAAAGAAGAAAAAGAAGACCATCAGAAAAGAAGGACAAGCCTCACCAGTCCTTCTATTCCCAATTTTCTGATAGACTTTTTTGAAGCCTTGTATAACCTTGCCCTAATGCTTTTGTCATAAGCTTTGTGAACTCCTCATGTAATTTGGCACTACAATCTCTCTACACATCATGAAGCCCCTGTTACAGCCTGTGGATGTCCACCAAGTCTTTGGTACCCACACTTAGCCTTTTTTACAACCTCTAGTGTTTTCCATGTTTGTGGTGTGCCCACACTTTACAGCTGGTGACTCACTAAAGCTCTACACACTTTGTTCCTTTCAGGTTGTCATTGAGGAGGGGTGTTGAGATTTAGGCAATCACACCTAGTATAGCCTCTTTGTATGGAGTAGTTTGGGTAAAGGATATACAGGCTATCCCAAATCCCATAAGCACAAAGCAGAAAAGTGGACCTATCCTGAAGCTATAAAGCATTGTATTTTCCTTTCATTTTGAATGCAATATGATGGTACTTTTGTCCTTTCAGTCAAGTGTCCAAGTCATTGTCCACCAACCACACAAGACTGTGTTTATGAGTCCAAGTCTCAATCTTGGAACCTAATTCACTTGTGTGACATTCTATCTTCAACTTTATGTCTTCATGAGTTCACTTTATGTGCTCAAGCCACCATAGAAATGCTTAGATCCATGCATTTTAACACAACGCACAACATTGGAAGTCCTAACAAAGTGGTAGGACAAGGGATCCAAACAAGCAAAGTAAAAGATGGGCCAATGGGAAGAGAATAATAAAAATCCCATGCCTAGAAAGAAAAGGACTAGATTAGTGAAAGTGATTATGCAAACTCAACAACAAAGTTTTGCCAACTGTGGGAGCTTTCGCTCAACCGCCAAGACCCACGGACCGCTTATTGTTTCAAGCATTCCAAGCGAGCTCTAATGGCTATCTCTCACCTAGCCGATGCGCAGTCGATCCTACAAGCGTAGTGAGCTTACCTTGATACTTGATCGAGTACTCTTCTCTCTCTTGCACTCTGGTAGCTCCACGATTCTTGATGCTAGCTCAAGCATCCTCAAGCCTCCTCCATCTCCAAGCTCCATCCTCTATAGCCACGCGCGCAAGAGAAGAGAGAAGAGAAGAGAAGAAGAAAAGAGGAGATGGTGAAGAGCTTCACCCTCTTGATCCCTCACTCCCACACACACTTACTCCCTCACTCTCTTACACTCCCTCTCTCAAGAGCACACACAAGAAAGACGGAGAGAAGAAGAGAGGAAGAAGAAGACTCTTTTTGCCACACACCAAAGAATGAGCTTCTCATTCACTTTTCAACTTTATATACAAAGCCCTAAATCCTTTTTGGGCGGTCATCCCCTTTTCCCTTTTTTACATGGCCGGCAATAGCCTAGGCCCTTTTTCCCATTTTCCACCATTCTAATTTATCCTATTCCCAACTAATGCATACACTTTTCACAGGAGCGAGCTTGGCGCTCTTTTACAAGGATTTGGGGGCGCTTCCACATTTTTATGATGCGCCCTTTTACTCTTTTGTTGTCTCGAGGCAACACCTAGACTTTCTGAGGATCGTGCCCAAACATTTAAATTTTTCAGGGTCTGGTTACCGGTCAAGGCGCCTTTTTCTGCTTTTATCCTACGCCTTTTTTGCTATTTCCTTAGTTTTTCCATTTTCCACTCCTCTGTGCTGCGGAAAACCCGGTAACATTACCCCCTCCTAGCCAAGTGCCAGTCCCATGGCACTGTGGTGGGATGTAGTGGCTAGTTAGGTCAGCTGGTAGGCAGAACAGGTAGGTGGATGAAACTGCTTCCAAGGTGGTTGTGTGAATGACAGGTGATGGAGTTTAATGACGATGACCAGGAGAGAGTTCTGCATGTGTTAGGCTCCATGAAAATGCTCGGCATCTTTCACATAGTTGTGGCGTCCGTTATGTAGTCGGTCGTCCCTCGAGCATCAGAAACTCTTGAAGCAACAAGCAATCCCTTAGGAGGATGGTATTGGAGGGATTTATTCTGGAGAAGCCCCCCAAACTCTGTCTTGACAAAGACATGGTTTGTCGTTGCATGGAAAATCTGTATCGTTGATTTGAAGATCTTTGTCTTTGAGTTAAAGGTCTTTGTCTTTGAGTTGAAGGTCTTCAGTACTGAGTTGAAAATCTTCAACTCTGCATTGAAATTCTTCAAGCTTGTGGAATCAATAAGCGATCCATAGATCTTGAGGCATTGGGCATGCATCATGGTAGCCATCAACAGCAGGCAGATGGCTGGACATTGGCACACGGAAAAAGTTTTGGTCATTAAAGGATGCTGTGGGTGATCCTCTTCAGCGAAGTAGCCATTTCTTGAAACTTGAACATAACCTGCAAGAAAAGTTGTGCACTCCCTAAGGGGTGTGTTTGTCGCTCCGTGTAGTGCGTGGTGTCTGTGGCACTGGAACTGGGAGATGGGTCTAACCTTGGGCAAGCCCTTGGTAATGTCCCACACTTGAGGACCCAGTTAGTGTGTTGTTGGAGGTGCAGTGCAGGTCTTAGGGTGACAGGTCTGAAAGTCCTGCCCTTGATGTGCCCTAAGCATGAAGTGGGGAAGGGGCTAGGGAGAACCCTAGGTGCAGTGACGGCGGTGCACGATGAGGCGAAGGGGAATTGCAAGTGGATCTTGCAAAGGTCTCACTGCTTATCTTTGCTTAATGGTAGATGCATCCCTTGGCTTTGCTATGCTTCGCTGTCGTCTCTTCTTTCTAGTTCACCCTTTTTTTTGTTGTCTTGTGGCTTGCTTCTTCTTCTTCTTCTTCTTCTTCTCTTTTTAAAAAAATAAAATAAAATAAAATAATAAATATAAAGAGGCCTATACATGGATACATGTGATACAAGGGCATGACGGGAGTTTACTCCTCGTCATCCGAATGGCGGGTAGGGGATGGCGGAGGGAAGGGGGCCTTGTTAAGGAATCTGTGACTCAACAAGTAGCCCTTGAGGTTGAGGCGGGTTTTGAGAGTGGTGGTGGAAAGGAAGGGGTGGTTGCACTGGGTGAATTTGTTATCGCTCATATCTTCGAGCAGTGCAACACAGAAGGATGGCAAAAGAGTAGTGTGCATCATGAGGCGAGTCATGGTGCTGCTATCTATAGCATTGGGGTCGATGTAGAGGGGTGGGAGGTGGCACTCTAGAGGTGTGGACTCTTGGTGGACTAGGACCCTAATTAGTCTAAGATAATTGCAAGTGGCTATGAAGGCGGGGTCAGGGCAGGAGGTGAACCCACTAAGAAATCTATCTATAGAGCTGTACAAATCAGGGAGGGTAAAGAGAAGGGCGTCCTTATGGGAGGTGCTATTGGCATTATAGATAATGGGAAAGTCGAACCTACCGTGGATGGACAAATTAAAGTCGACCCCTACCCTTCGAGTATACGGCATGAAAGTGGGGTCGTTCCTCTCAGAAGGGAGGGTGTACAAAACGCCATCCACGCGTCAAGGTTGACGTCAAAAATGCGTCGTCTCCAGGTGGGTTGGCAATTATAGCTTTCCACCGATCTAGGCACCTATAGGACTTTATCTTGCCAAAATTCGCGGCCCTTAGCTCCCCAAGCAGTTGGGTTGTCCTCTCACTCCGCTAGCCACTTGGCCTTGAGCCTTGCACCCATAGCGATTACGTCATTTATAAGTTGAATGGGCATCACTCTGTTTAATGTAGCGGGAAACTCAAAGCTCAAGTTGAAGGGGTCGCGGGTACATTCCTGCTGTTCCCAGATAATCAACTCGGCATGGAACTCAGTAGGGAGATTTTCAGGGCGCAGTAGGAGAGGGGCAGGTTGTCTTGGAACAGGTCTAACGTTCAGGTTTTTTTTTTGCCTTCTCTACCATTTCTTTCCTATGGTTAGCCTGGGCTGCTTTCCTCTCAGCAGATGTGTCACGGGGCTGCACTTCCTCTTGTTGTGGCGGAGGGGGTGGTGGGACGTAGTCCTCCTCCTGAGGTCCCAGATCAAACTCTGGTTCACCCCCTTCTGCTTGCACGTCTTCCTGCGCCTTCACCTCTGTGAAGCCGAGTTCGTCTATTTCCTGCACCGTTAGGCCTACCTGTGCAAGATATCTTCTTTGCTCCTCCAGGCTCTGTGGCGGGCCTCCTAGCTACAGTGGCACATGCAGGCCTGCTGTTAGGGCTCTGCGTGCAATGGCTAGCTTCTTCTGCAGCAGCTGATCATTGGCTTCGTTTCCTTCCGGTTTGGTAGAGTGGAGCAGTGTATTGAGGAAGGTGTGTTGCTGGGCTATCATGGAGAGCTGGGCCACCTCTGCCTGATTCTTAGCCAACACCCTATCTCCTTTGGCTTTGGCCAACCGGTGTGCCAAGTCTCGTATTCTCCCCTTATTGTGATCAGCCCATTCTTTTGCTCTTTTTTCCATATCTTCCAGGCTCTCCCCCTGATGGAGGGTCATAGCCATGAGTTTTTGCTACTGGGCCTCGAGCTCGCGGTGCAGGCAGGACTGCTCCTGGCATTCATCGACGATCTGTGCGTTGAACTGGTCCAGCTTCACCTGCATCCGTCACACGTGCTCTTCTCTTAACTGGTCCAGCTCTGCAGCCTCCCGTCTGATCTTGTCAAGCTGGTTTTGTGCTTCCAGGTTGACTGCAGAGAGCTAGTCGTTCTTGCGCCGTAGGTGAGCATTGGTCTCCCTTTCCCCGTTGAAGCGCTCCATCAAGATTTTTCTCCTTCCTTCCCAAGCAGCGTCACATTCGTTCAGGGCCTTTGATTCCTCTGCATCCTTATTGCTGGCTTCCTCCCTGAGCGCAATGATCTCCCTTTGGTATTCTGTTATCTGCTTTGTTTTCTCCAGCTGGAAAGTGGCTCATGATTCTCGTTCTGTTGCCAGCTCCTCCACAGCTGTTCTCCTTTCTTCCCTGGCTCTTTCTAGCTGCGAGAGCAGCTCCTTAACATATTCGTCGTATTGGCATGCTGGAGGTGGGAGGTGGGACATGGTGGCGGTGGTGACAGCGGCTTCTGTTTTCTGCCTCTTTAGCTCCAGCCTTGGCTCCAGATCAGTCGTGGCTGCCCTTTTGACTCCTGATGTTGGGGTGGCCACGCTCGCATCTCTTGCCAACTCCCGTTCCACTAGGAATTGCAGCCAAGTGACCACGTTGCTCTCATAGACTTTTGGGGTGGAGCCTTGGGTGGTAGTGGTAGTGGGTGTTGTCATGATAAGAGTGGCTGGCGTGGAAGGTATGAAGGGGGGGTTGGCATCATTAGTTCTTTGCCTTTTCCCTCTGAGCCTTGTCTCTGTTTTGTTGCTCTCTTTTAGGGCAGCGTGATGAGACATGACCGGGGTGACCACAAGTCCAATAAGTGACTGGATCCCGGCTGCCCTCCTAGGCCTCTACCTCGTCCTCCTAACGCCATCACCGGCACGGGTCGATAATCCATGAGGACCGCATTGCCCTCGTCGTTGTGCGAGATGTAAGGGTATATGTAGGTCTCTTCATCATTTAGCTCCTCCATGTAGTGTACTGGAGCGTCGCTCGGTGGGTGGGTCACATAAGGACCACGCGGTCTAGGAATGCCTGTAGGATTTATGTCCATTCTAGGGACGGCTGGTTTCATATCGTTAGGCGCGGGAAGAGCCAATGGGGCTCCCCTTCCGAAGAATGGCTGCGGCATGTTCGCTAGGTAAGGCTGGCCGTAGGATTGCAAGTATGAAAGTCTTCTTGGTAATCTACAATGCGCGACATCATGGCCGAACTTACCACAGTTAGCGCAAGGTCTTGATCTAGGGTCTTGACACTCGGCCGGCAATGGTTTCCGCCACAGTACACGCATTGGACGTGCGGGCGCGTTGGTTGTCTCAACATGTCTTGTAACTTGACTAATTCCATCTTGACCTCAGCCAAGCCTTGGTCTGACTTGGTGGCCTTCCTCTTATCTTGGGATGATGGGATTGACCACTCACTAGAGGCTGACGTTCTCTCTAAGCTTCACGAGTTGGTCTCCTGTAGATTTGAGCTCCTGGAGCTCCGCTCTTTCAGCTGATCATCGACTCTGATGGCTTCCTCAAACACCCTAGCTACCGCGTCCCGCTACAAGCTTGAATTGCCTGCCAAAGCCTTATACAACTCCTCGTCTCGAATTCCGCTGATGAATACAGTTGAAACTGCTATGTTAGTCGGTCGCTGGCCTAGAGGGATTCTCTTGAAGAGACTCCTCACATGGGTCACGTAGTCAAGGATGTCCTCCTTCTCTTTCTGCTTGACGTTCATGAAGCGCACCAGCAAGTTATCGGAGTATTCGGGCTCAACGAATCTCTTGACGAAGAGATCCTTGAGATTATTGAAGTTGGCTCTCTCTACGACATCCAAGCTTGTATACCACGTCCTACCCTTGTCGCCTAGGCAAAGCCCAAATGCTTGCGAATGTTGAGTCTGGTCGTTGAGGCCGTTGGCTTCGCAGACTTGCTCAAACTGCTCAACAAAGCTATATGGGTCGTCATGAGGTTGGTACTTATCGAGTTGCTTGGCAACAATGGGTATTTTGGCCTGGCTCTTTGAGCCTTGGTTTGCCCCTAATCCTGCAAGCAGAGACGTCGCTAGTGCGGTGGCACTCTACTCTACTGTGGTGTTATCGAGCAGCCATTTCATGAGGAGCTTGCTCAATGTCAAGTCTCCCTCTAGTGCTCTCTCATGGTCCGTTCGGTTTCGGCCAGCCAAGTTCAGCACTCACCTCATGCAGCTCCATGCTTTGCCTTTGGCTCCTAGCTTGCTGATCCCTATTATAATCAGCTATTCCCTGCAATGCCTTGTGGGCTAGCCTTCTCTCCTCCTCTAGGTCTGCAATGATTGCATCTGCTGTCCTGCCACGGTGCTCATACTGGGCGTGCGCATTGTAACTGCTCACTAGCTGCTGAATAGCATCTGGGAATATGTTCAAATCAAGCTCCTCACTAGACCGATGGTTGGAGCTCTCTTCAGTCATGGTTGAGTTCTTGCGCTCCACTACGCTGTCGATCAGGGTGAATAGACTTTACAAATCCTCGTCATTGGCGCTCCTTGCTTGGTCCTACCCTGCGCTTCAATTGTTTGTCTATGTCTTGGGTCCTCTCCTATTGGTGGGTCCCTTGAGTGGTTTATCTGAGTGAGTTCCTTTGGTTATTGAATACAAACCTCAATTTATGGTCACTCGGTGAGTGTGTCATTTCTCGTGCACTTGTGCCCAATTAGGCTTTCAGCTTTCTTAAGTGTACTTCAAGTGTGAAAATTCGATATGAGTGCCACAAGTAATTCCTCAGCGTCTTACACACTCTCACTTGTTTCGGGCCTGATAAGCTTCATTGCTTAAGTCCTGGCCGTTCTAGCGGGTTCTAGGGTCTGCGGTGCTTCTTGCTGTTCACTAGGAGATCGATCACAGGTCCTCCGATTGGATTTCCGTTCTCAACGCGTTAGGTCGCTGGGGAGTGCTCCAGCACTGTCCCCCTGTCCCTTGGTCTTGACTTCTACATCGAGAACTGCCTACAAGCGTTCGCCATGTTGTCCTGGAGTGGGTTGCGCTTCCAGTCGATTGTGGGGGTCAATTTTTGATGTTTTCTCTTTTTTTAAAAAAAAATTTACCTAAGGTCTGTCCGACTCTGGGAATTGGACGTCTGATTTACCAGTGGTCCGATTCTAAGAATCGGACCAGGTGGGTCCGAGTTTGAGCCATCCGAGTCTCAGAATTGGACGGGATTAAGTGTCCGATTTTTGAAAATCAGACAAGTGGTCCGATCGGACCAGGTGTGTGGTCCGATTTGCTGACGTATCCTAATTCGTGAGTCTGATTTCCTCGATCTGACGTTCAGGCTAAAAGTCCAATCGGACGGGGTTGGTCCGAGTGTCCAAGTCTGAGTGGGCCGAGTCCCAGTGGTCCGAGTGCCCAAATCGGACGGGTTGGTCCGATCGGACGGGTGTCTGAATGTCCGATTCTCAAAATCGGACGTCCAATTCTGAGAATCGGACATTGAATCGGGTGTCCGATTCCGCTGGCCCGAACGCACTTTTGAGCATGAATTCGTCCAAAATCTTAAGATATCGATGATTATCCCCTTTGGGAAGAAAAATCTCTAGGATGTTGTTCCAAATGAGAAGTGATTCTCGAGACTCGAGAGATTCACCAAGAATGATGTTGGAGTGATGGGGGAGAGATCTATATACCTGGGGATCACCGATAGCAATGTCACTCCTTGCCCTGATCGATCGAACGGGTCGCCCAAGCTCTCTCTCTCTCTCTCTCTCTCTCTCTCTCTCTCTCTCTCTCTCTCTCTCTCTCTCTCTCTCTCTCTCAACTGGTTGCAAATGAGGATTCCCTTGCCCTTCAAGAACTTATAACCCTACTGGATATTACTCGGATGTTACTGATCACTCTCCTTGCGATTCCTACACATTCAAATGTGCATTTCCTCCATTTTTCCCCTGTTTTTTTCGCTTTTCTCCCTGTTTTACAGCAACAAACCCCATGCCTCTCAGGTGCGATTTCCTACTGTTAACCTACTCTAAACGCAACACAAATCGAAAGCAAAAAACTGAACTAATTTCTCCATGTTTTCCAATCATCAAACAACCAGAATATCCCAAAATACTTACTTGTTTTGAAGATCAAAAACACCCAAACTTCCTACCTATCTCAACCTCCATTTCGGGGATGAATACCCTACTTCGATGCTCAATATGAGGCACCAAGACCCACGGACTGCTAAATCAACGGGAGTCCTAGGATTCACCTATCAAATTTATCTTTTATATTTAAAAGGGAATCAAGAAGATACTCCCTCTTGATGTGATATAGAAAATAACTATAGTGGGCACATGACTATGAAAAAGATAGCTTGAGCATAAAGTGTAAGATCCTAGGATGTGGTAGTAGGAGCTAACAAACTACTAGCATGATAAGGTGTTCAAATGGAGTCCCAAGAGAAACACTAAGAAAATGGGAAAGCTACTACAAGAAAGTCTATGTTGTCACACCAACAAGCTTGTTCTTCATACTTCAATCAACCACAAGAAGAAGAAAAAGCACTAGGAATAAAGGAACTTTGTATGCAACATCATATAATGAATTTAATAGATTTATCACAACAAAATTGCAATATATTCTTTATAGAAACCACCAAAGAACCAAAGAAACACAAAAGAATGCTCAAATTTGAATGGAATTCATTACATAGTATTATATTTCATAGTCTTTCTCTCAATCTCTCACATATAGATACAATGTTTCTTCATAGAAATTGACTATCTCTCATACACTATCTCTTCCATATATGCTCTCTCTCAATAGTACATGAGAATAACAAATAAGCACACTCAATAATCCTCTCTTAGTCATATATACACCTCCGAAGAGGTATGTCTGATATAAAGAGGCCATAGACACTATAGTGACCTCTTAAGGTTACTACTATCACTATCATTTCAATCTTCACTTCAAGTCTTCATTAGCTACTTTGTTTACTTCTGATAGATGATTTTTGATGCCCAGAAGTGCTTAAAAATAGCCAAAAATTTTGAATTTCAGGGAAAAAATAGACTTTGTCGAAGGCATCAGTGGCAACAATCAGTACGATTTTAAGCGGCAATGCCCGAAAGTGCTTAAAAGACCCAATGGATGACAGTTTGTGAATTTTTATAATTTTTTGGCATGGCAAAAGAGACCCTGGGAGATGCTCGGTAGTGGAGGACTTCAAGATGGATGCCCAGGATTTTTCAGACTTCAATTCGGACACCGGACGCGGAAGAGGGAGTGCCCGGGAGGCCAAGGCCAAGGTCAAGTGTGAATAGGACTTAAGAGAGCCCAAAAGTCACGACTTTTGGGGGCGTGTTTTTTTCGGTGTGCAGAGATGAAGGCGCCATGATTTGATGAAGAGGAGGGGCTATGGCACTTCAATGCAACTCCCCCAACTGACCGAATGAATGAACTACATTCTATCTTCTCTCCCTATTGCTCCAGACCGCGTGTGAAATGGCTGTCTGGTTGTGGAGATAAAAAACCAGTCTTTCTCTCTCCTTCTCTCTCCTGCATAGAGGCACTTCATGTGGCAAGAATCAAGAAGAGAATTGGGAGACAGATGCTTGTCCGGAAGGCACCGGATTGTTCCAAGAGGCTAAGGAGGCTGAAGGCTAAAGATCTATGCTGAAATCTGTGGCTGGTTGGTTGATACACAGTCCCAATTAAATATTCAAGAAATCCAAAACACACAAAAAGGCGGTATGCTCTATTTTATGAAATAATTTTGCTTGTTTTTTATCATTCATGGTCTAAATGGTGTGCACATGGGCTGAAATTTTATTTGAATATTCCTTGCATTATGTTTGAGGGCTACAATCACTGTCATGCAGAACTTGTATTGATTTACAGCAATTATAAATTTTCAAAAACCAAAAAACCACTAATTTTGATGGAAATTGATAGTTTCTTTGATTTTGAGTGGGGGGAAAATGAGTGGACATGGGATCAAATAAGGAAAAATGCCGAGTTTCAGTTCAAATGATCAGTCATCAGAAAAAAACTAGAAAACACCCATTTTTATTAAAAATAAATAGGAAAAATAAGAGAAAAATGGATTTTTTGTGTTCGAAAAAAATGGAAAAATAAGATTTATGTATGTGAATGTTTGACGGGGCTGAAGCATGAGGTTAAGCCTCAGTTTGGCCTTTGTCCTTTGTCCTTTTTGTTAAAGTGTGTATTTATTACTTTTACATACAAAAAATGACATAAAAGAACCTCTACACCTATGCACCACAGCAAAATTTAAACGGTGAGGGGGAGGATAATGTTATACAATAGTTTAAGCATTGAAATAATACAAAGTCTGATTTTTCTCTTTATGCATAACATTTAGGATGTGGTTTATTTGGAAATAATGGATCTAGCAGAGCAGGAGGTTAGCCTTGGTGCTAGGTTCCTACAACGAAGCATTGCGTATTAGCGAAAATTCATTAAAATGACTATTTTTGCACGAGACATAGATTGATTTTAAACCATAATTGTTTGTGCACAATCATACATCATTGCATGAATCATATACACATGGTATCTATTCCTGGCATGCACAACAATTGGTTGAAGTATAAATGACCCACGTTGGAGAGAGTAAGGCACCCAAGTTGTAGGTCTAGACGGTGGGTCCAAGGGGACAAGTAAGTGAGGAGTGGTACATTCCTGGAATAATATAATATTGGTACCAAGAGTGAGTCTATTTCGTATGTGTTATATGTGTTAGCGACACATCGAGGGGCCAATCCCCAAGGTGTAGGAGGGTCGCAGTTGGGCCGCAGCAACTAGCCGAGGGGACCTCCTATGTTGTTCTACGTGGTGAATTATACACAAATATGTAGGGTCTCCCTCTGAGGAGTCTGAGAAGATTAAGGGTTGGACTATAAACATGATACAAACGCAAAATCTACGTATGATGGCAGGGCAATGTGTCCTGTAGATGCTCCTGACCGCGAGGCCGTGGGGTTCTCATGTGCATGTCAGAGGTCCAGCTAGTGCTATAGCCAGTGCCGGTCCATTTTAGGTCCCATCAACTTTTTGGAACTCTTTTGAGCTAATATTATTCCATTTTCAAGATTAGAAAAATTTCTCAAGCTAAACATCCATCAAATAGAACACTTATAGAAGCATGTAGAAGACAATAGAAGATCCACATTAGCTCAATAGAAGGTCAACAAGAGGTACAAAAAACCATTCAGCTTAAACCAAAACCATTAAAAAACCATCCAATTTACTCTCATTCATTCTTCAAACCACTGAGCCATACTCATAATCTCTCAAATAGAAAGACAACATATCAAAACAGAAGAAAATAGACCCATTAGAACCAATAGATACACCACATAACCAATCAACACATTATAACTCAATAAAAAACCATCATGAGCTTCTTAAATTCACTCAACCCATTCCAATACACTCCAACATACTTACAAACTATCCAAAAACCAATTAATTAACCCTCAGATTAATCAGAAATCACCCAAAATCCAATTAAAAATAGCTAAAAATACAATCACTTCAGCCCTCAACATATCCCCCCACTTAGCTGAGGGAGTGTCCTCACGACTTGGAAAAAGAACAATAAAAGCTCTAAGCAACCAATCACTCAATCATCAACTTCAATCCATCAAATCTAATTTCAGGGAACAAAATAACCAATTCTTTAACTTAGCAAAAGTAATCTAACAAACTATTAAGGATATAATAACTTTTCTTTCTCATTTGCATCAAATCCATAGCTTTAACTTCAATCATCATCGGGCTTTGATAATATTCAACTCCAACTTCTTCTCCTCATAATAAGGATAACTCACATACACATACATAGTCCACACAAACAAAACATCCACAAAACATTGAAATCACATTTACAAAACAATGTAGTTAGAATGGCATAGCCCCCCAAAAATTTTGGAGAGCAAAAATAATTTTTTTCATTAAAAATCAAGATACATCAAAAAGCTGATCCACTCGATTGTGAGGATGAAGATATTTATTTTTAAATTGCATATTAAGCTTCGGCCTCTCCAATGATTTGCTCTCATCCACAAAATAGATAGGAACATTCTAAAGGAATTGGAGACAACAAACCCAGTAGGAAAAGCTTGAGAAAAATAGTACATAACATCTCTGAGCTCTTGATACATTGTTACAAGACATGCCACGGATACGAACCATGCAGCCAAAAAGAAACAAAAGAAGACCAAGGATGCCCAAGTCAAAAAATGAATGGAGAAGCTCATTCTGCCCAGGTAGGAAAAGTGGAGGAGAAGGCAAGCTCAAAACAAACATGGGAGAGCATCAAATATTCTAGCAAGGCTCTCTCCAAGGATGAAGGAGGTCCTCTCAAGGATAAAAGAGGTCCTCTCAAGGATGAAGGAGGCTCCCTCAAGGATGAACGAGGCTCTCTTAAGGAGAACCTACGAGGGTTCTCACAAGGAAAGTGTGGGGCACAATGTAATTCATTTTATAAGAGCATTAGGCTCCCTCCTATGCAAGTTGTAAAGTCTAAATGGACATAGGTGAAGGGATAAGGCCACTAGAAGGGAATAGGGAAAGAGGACCTTGGCAAGATGTTCGGTCATGTAAAAGGATGGTGCCTAAGGGAATTAGGGCTTGTATATAAATTTGAAAAGTGAATGAGGAGATCATTCTTTGGTGTGTGGCAGAGGTGGCTTCTTCTTCTTCTCTTATTCTCTCCTTCTTATTTTCTTGTGTGTGCTTGAGAGAGGGAGTGTGAGGGAGTGAGTGTGAGGGTGAGGGATCTTGGAGAAGAAGCTCTCCATCATCTCCTCTCTTCTTCTTCTCTTCTCTTCTTTTCTCTTGTCTCGCACATGGCTATGGAGGATGGAGCTTGAAGGAGGAGGCTTGAGGTTGATCGAGCTTTCGTCGCGAATCATGGAGCTACCAACTTGCTTGAGGGAGGAGGCTACTCATTTGGGCATCAAGGGAAGCTCACTACACCCCCGTAGGATTGAAGACATGTCGGCTAGGTGAGAGATAGCCATTTTTGCTCACTTGAAATGCTTGAAGCAATAAGTGGTCCATGGGTCTTGGCAGTTGAGCGTGAGCTTCCACTATATTTTCATTCCGTTGCCGGGACCAATGGATTCAAGCTTGAGCACTTGTGCGCCTCAAATCGAGCGTCGAAGTAGGGTTGCATCCCTGAATCGGTGCTTGATACAAGTAGGAGATTTGGGGTTTTTAATCTTCAAAACAAGCAAGTATTTTGGATTTTTTATGAATAGACAAGTAGGACAAATCATTTCAATATTTGGATTTTGATTTTTGTTTCATTTAGAGTAGGATAGGAGCAAGAAATCGAAGCAAATCGACTTAGGGTTTCTACTGTAAAATAGGCCCAAACAGGGCACAAACAAGGAAAAAATGGAAAAAAAGAGCGCTTAGATGTGTTAATGCCAC
Source organism: Lygodium microphyllum (assembly GCF_053477565.2). Classification (NCBI taxonomy): domain Eukaryota; kingdom Viridiplantae; phylum Streptophyta; class Polypodiopsida; order Schizaeales; family Lygodiaceae; genus Lygodium; species Lygodium microphyllum. Next base: position 130,497,941 of record NC_141145.1, read on the forward strand.
AAGGAGAACAATGGAGAGGTCAAAACTGAGTGGACCTAGGGTTAAATGCCCCAGGGGACAAGGGAGAAGCTCATTTGCATCTTTAGCAGTGAGAGAGAGGGCTTGAGAGTGAGAGAGGGACTTTGAGCTTCGGGCAAATCGATAAGCTTCCACAAATGTTTTCACACAGATCAAGTATGTAGAAACCTTTTTGTGTATCTATCCTTGTGTTCTGGAGGTCCTTGCATGTTTGTATGACCAAAATCATTGCCACAAGTCGAATTTTCTTCATCTTTGTCTGCATGCCACTAGTATCGAACATGTTCCTCAGGGTTTGATTCCTAGAATTGGACAATCAGACGTCTGATTTTGTCCATTCAGATGATCAGATGCATCATAATTGGATGGTTCTATTTTGGGAAATTGGATCACTTGGACACCACCCAACCATTCGATCAGACACGTGACCCATTTGATTCAAACAATCGACACTCGGACAATCGGACTCATGCAAATCAAATGCCCCAAAATTGGATCACCTGGGAATTAGACACGCCAGAATCGGATCAGTCTAAATTGGGTGCACCAAAATCGGATGTGGTAGAATCAGATTATCCTCACTTAGACGTCCAATTCTTAGAATCGGATGCTATAGAATCGAACACTGTCAAATCACATCAAAATTTTGATAGATGAGACTGACAAATCTAGTGCATCGTGGGTGAAATAGAACACCTCCTGCAATCGAAGAAGGCTCTGAAAGCCTTACTGTGCAATTGACCTCAAAAATCACAGCGGGACAGCTAGACACGATCGCTAACAATCATGTTAGCTTTTAGCCCCTTTTTTTGAGCCGTAAACTGTTGACCCCCAAACCCCCATTTGACCTTGACCGAGCTAAGTAGAGCAGCACAGACCACCCTAGAGACAAGAGAGAGCGGCCAGTGTGATTGAGTATAAAGCCCTATTTGGTCAAGAGGTTAGATCGGAATGCAAAGATAGCATTCATTATCTCGTGTTCACCCACATTGCTTTCAACACTTGAAGTGCACTTGGAAAAATCGAAAGCCTAATTTTGCATAGTGCATGAAAAAGAGCACCATGCACACACTGAGCGAATGTAAATTAAGGATTGACTGAAAATAAAAAGGAACATACTCAGACTTAATGAACAGAGTGAACCCACCAATAGGAGACAACCCTCAAACCTAAATGGGTGATCAAGCAACTCCAATTGTTAGGATGACCAAGTGACATATACAACATGGAAGGCTAGACAAATCGAAGGAGCAACACCATTGGGAGTGTGCGACACTACTTGACTTGATCAACCTCATCGACAATTTGGTGGAGTAGGAGACCACCGACATGGGAGAACCTAGTACAAACTGCGAAAATTAAGAACCCGACCTAGGAGATTTTCTAGTCGAGGTCCAGCGGATGGTGGATGAATATGACGCACAAATCAAGCTGGACCACCATGGTAGACCATCAGAAGACATCATAGTGGACTCAAGGAGGAAAGAAAATTGGCACGAAAAGCTTTGCAAAGCATAACGGCATACAACCAGCAACAACAGACTAGAAGATTGTGGCAAGACATAGAGATGCGAGAGGTCTAGCCCTAGCAAATAGAAACCAGATAGGATTGAACACGGAGAGGGGGGGAGCACTAGAGGAAGATTTAACATTGAGCAAGCTTCTCACAAAGTGACTAATAGACAACACATCAGTGGAATAAAGTGCAGTAGCATTAGCAGCATCTTTGCTTGTAGGATTAGGAGTTACCCAAGGCTCCAAGGGCTAGTCAAGGATCCCCGTAGGGTGAAACAACTAGACAAGTACCAATTGAGCAATGACCCTATAGTTTCATGGAGCAATTTAAGCAAGTCCACGAGGCTAATGGCCTCACACATCTCGCTCTCAGTGCTTACAATCTTTTGGCCTATGCTTAGGCGATAAGGGTAGGACGTGGTACACAAGCCTAGATGCCGCGGAGTGCAACAATTTCAATGACATCAAGAGTCTCTTCATTAAGAGATTCTTGGAGACTGGGTACTTGGATAATCTTATTGTTCAGCTGATGAATGTTAGGAAGGGGGACAAAGAGGACATCAGGGACTAGACAAAGTAGGAGGGCATATCATTGCCAAGGCCTAGTAACCTAGATGCAGCCTCAATCGGAAAGAAAAGTCATAGGCGAAGAAAGAAGAAAAGCAAATTAAAGGTCATGTTGAAAACTGAAAGTGCAATGATAGTGCCTGTTGGAAGAAAGTCACGGACGCTGAGGCTGAAACATCCACTCTAAAGACTATAGAGAAAGGGAGTGCTAAGGTAGGGGAATACCCCAACTCAAAGCACCAACATAGAAAAGATTAAGGAGTGGGTGAGAGAAGCCCAGGAATGCCTAAAGGATGCTAAGCCCATTTTGGAGGATGAGATTGATGATCTCTCTAGTGTGAGCACAGCAGTCTCCCCCACACAACTAAGAGATGCATCTACACCTCAAATTGTACCACCTAGGCAGAGCTTAAATGCCATGGGCCAGTAAACTAGTGGTGGCCATTGGCCAAGAAGCGTAGAATTAAGAGACAAGCAAGCAGCTAACAATATTTTCACAACACTATTGACCACCCTTGTAACTCTAAGCCTAGGAGATCTACTTAGGCAGCATCTGACGCTATGGCAAGAGCTAAAGAATTGGGTGGAAGGATCGATGGAGCAAATTGCCCTGCTCACTTGCAAGACTGGGACACAGTAATGCAAATACTGAGCCTAATGATGCACTGAGTGCCCAAGTTTTTGCATATTAATGCTTTCTGGGAAGGCACTAAAATGCACAGGGTCTTACCTGTCCTAGCTCTTGAGGTGATACCACGAGGAAAGGGATTGTAGGTACGGGGGCAAGAGTCAACGTACTTAGCCACATAGTACTCCAAGCTTGGGGTAACCCACTTGTCGAGGATGCTAGGTTAAACATCACACACTGGCTAATGAAACAAAAGTGAAGCCATCCACATGTTTGAGAAATTGGCCATTGAAGATTGCAGAATTATCTGTGGCTTTATAATCATGAAAGGAGAGGACTACGATATCATGTTAGGCCAACCTTGGATGCGCAACGCACGAGTCATAGAAGACTGGGATAATGGTCTGATCTTTCTAGGCAATCGAATGGAAGCGGTAAGAGTAGAGATGGATACTTGGAAGACTACACTAGTCGACCTAGACACCATCTTAGCTATGCTCAAGGGTGACACTTAGATCAGTAAATCATACAGGCCACTAGCTAAGTATACCCCTTGCCTTGAGGATGAGAGAAATTAGATGCATGTGATAGTCACAATCGATCCGCCATTCTTGGATAATGAGGAATACGAGCAAGTTGCTAAGGTAGTCGGTAAGTCTAGAGACACGCCCTCATTACCAATATGCATGATGGCTAGGACCTCACATGGGTGACCCACCTCTGTCATATCCCACATCTTGAACAATAAATGAAACCTCCACGAGTCCCCCATGCTAGAGTCCCCTGTGAAATTCCGAGTCGCCACAATAACAAAAATTGAGGAGGAAGAGGAAGAGGCAGTAGCGCCTGCTTACATGTGCATAACGGTCACTAGCCAACATACACATACCTTCCATACATTGATCGACGAGGGAGCTGATTTTAATATCTTGATGCACGATCATTGGACTCAAATTGGCCGCCCACAACTACAACCTACCAATGCCAAACTTAGCCCATTTGGGGGTTGATCGTATGCCCTCTTAGAGGGAGGTGCAAAGTCACAGCCTCTATCGAGTCTGAAAGCATACCCATAATCTTTTACATGTTGCCAAACACAAAAGATGCCGCTTACAGGAATCGTTGTTAGGACGCTCATTTCAAAAGAAAGCCCACTGTAATGTCGAGTACGACACTCACAGTGTATTCACATAGCTATCAGCAATGTACAAATAATCATGACTTTTAGCAAGGGTAGTGTGGCCTCGTCAAGGCTCGCAAGGCCACCGGTAGAGAAACCCACCACCAAGTCTAAGGAGGGGGGTCAAGACTTGTCACAACTCGACATGCCACACCGTCAACACACCGCTAATATTAGAGCCATGACACCACAGTTCAAGTGGGTGCCTAAGCATCAAGGACTGACACCTAGGAGCATGCAACCACGACCTCACAAGCCTAGGAACCCACACTTAAAACCTAGGAGGCAACGAACAAACTATAGGCACTGACGAATGGTTGAGCCGCAATGGGTCTCCAAAACCTTATTGCAAGCGCAAGGCTATTATGAGGGCAATGCATGGATATGGGTGCCTAGAACCAAGAGAGCTAGAAGCTCTATTCAAATGCCACCCTCAAACTCAACTATACAGAGCCACACGACAAATCTGTAAAATAAACCCCCCCTTTTTTATGTGTCCCATAGGACCCCCCTTCCTAATATTCATTAAAATTATTTCTATTTTTTTAATTTCCCCCTGTTGACATCACCAACTAGTAGGAGGGAGGGGAAGCAGAAGATGATGATGATGGCGATGAAGGTGATTTGGGAGGAGAGGCACACATGTGCCACCTCCCTCCCCCTCCCCCCCAACTTGCAGTCAACCATCCAGGTGGAGGGTGGGGAGAAGGCCACCATCAACCCTCATACCACCTCTCCTCCCCCCTATAAAGACCCCCCCCCCCCCCCCCCCCGGGATGAAGGGATACCCTGCTCACCCACCTGTCAAGCTATGTAGAGAGAGAGAGAGAGAGAGAGAGAGAGAGAGAGAGAGAGAGAGAGAGAGAGAGAGAGAGAGAGAGAGAGAGAGAGAGAGAGAGCTCCCCCCTTGAGAGGGGTTCCCACGCACTATCTTTTGTAAGGAGCAAGCCATCTACCAAGGACGCACGTGCAAGGAGCGGATTCAAGTTACCTTGGTTAGAGATTGTTCGAGTCTTTGTCCTTAGCAGGAAAGGTATCCTAGGATGGACCCTAAGGGAAAATTGCCTTGCATTGATGGAAAACCCATAAACACCAACGTAGTTTACCGGTCAAGGTGGCATGACAAAAAACAACTCGGGAGCCACCCTCAAATGGTCCTTGAGGATCCTAGATTAGATTATCTAAGATCTTGCCGAAAACCCAACCCATGAGCTAAAGAACCTAGGAAAAATTTACCATCCAGAAACTAATGGGTGCTGCTAATTGGATATAAGAACAATTGTGTAAATTCTCATTCTTATTGCATAATAATGAGGGATGAAACAAGGATATTCCCTACCCCCACAGTGGGGCATTGTAGTTGACACCAAGGCAAGAAAAATCCAAAGGTTGAATGCTAAGTGTTCAAAAAAGGAACACCACCTTAGTAGGTGTTTTGAGCACTTGCCTACATTATTGTATGTGCTTGTAATTTTAGGAGCAGTGTTTGTGAAAGGATTGTTTGATCGAAGCTCTCATTAGAATCTTGTATAAAGAATAGGGCTAAATTCTTGGAGGGGCATACCAAGCCACCCCCAGCTAGCCACCAACCTTGTCCAAGGGGGTTCTAAATAACCATGATAGGAATATGGATCAAACCCACCATGAGAGGTCTCTTTGTGGATTAGGTTGATTGTAGGAGGATGCTTGATGCCAAGGGGGGCTCTGGCTATAAATCCCTTGCCTCCGAGTCCTACTAAAACAGTCTACGTGACTTGAGATGGATTCTCGAGGCCCTGTTGCTAGTGCAAGGGCAGAAACTTGGAGGATAATAAGAAAAATCTTTACAGATTGCGAGAATCATCCTATGGACAAGATTTGTATTTCAATTGAAATTTTAATATAAATTTTACTTTCAATAAATTTTTTTGAACTGTTTTCGTGTTAGTGCATAAAATTACATAAAGGAACATGTGACCAATGGGTTAATTAAGGAAGCTACTTGTATGTGTTACCACTAATGTGCCCTTACGTAAGTAGAAAACTAAAGTTATCAAGGGAAGTGGGTGGACAGAACCCCCGCAGGGTGGTCCCAGAGAGAACTGGGAGGCTTCTCAACATTCAAACCACGATGACGTATTGACCTTAGTTAATGTAGGGTTGAACACTGGCTCATATCGTTATAGGGGACCGAAATGGGAGTCTACCCTATGGGTAGAGAGGTCAAGTGATGCGATATGAGTCCGCTTCGACTCAGATGCTCTACACAAAGGAGGTTGTCTGAAGACCGTTGTTTGAAGACCGATGGTAGAAGGCTATGGAATGACTTGACCATTAGAAACCTAATAAGATTCAAGTCTATCCTAACAGGGTTGGCCGATACGTTCCCTTGCAGAGTAGACTCGGAAGTCACTACGACAAATCCTGTGACATTCTGTGAGAGTGCTAGGCAGCGTCTTTTAGATCAAGATGGACTACTAAAACGTGTCAAGGTTCAGACATGTTAGAGTTGGTATCAGAGAGAACCAACAAATAACATAGTCAAGATAAAAATAAATTAGGAAGAGTGAAGTGATGTTTTCACTAGAAAACATTTTTCTTTTACTCACTTCTAGATTGTTGTTGCTTCCAGATCGACATGATGGGAATCCTGGATCGGCTCTACAACCCTTCACCACTATACGGGGAAAGGCGTTGGACTTGGAGTGCAGGTTACTACTTCATAGATGCCAACTAGTTTGCCTATCTTCAAAACAATTTATAGAGGCTAAAATGGTTGGAGGACTTGAAGATTATCAAGTTATTCATCTTCCATGAGGCACATGTGAACTCGATCTTGCACATCGGACGCCGAAAGGTAGAACAGACTTGATACATCTATGAGGAGGTGGTCAAAGTCTTGCTGGTAGATAGAATTAAAGTAATGGGGCGATATGAACGTCATGGCTATCAAAAGTAGGGATTTCCTGAACTTCCCATGACTTACCGCTTCCTGAAAATCCATTCCCCAAACCCATTACTACTGTTCTGTCCTTGTAGCTGAATCCAATAAGGAATTACTAACATGGCGTTGATGTATCTCTTGAAAGAAAAATCATCCCAACCTATCTCTATCTAACCCCGAATAATTGTACCTGAGGCTTATGGCTCTTTATGGATAAATGAGAATTTTATGGTTATCTGACTTGTTGCGCAGTATTGATGAAAAATAATGTACGCATTGAGATAAGTTATGAAGAGATGTGTAAATGCAATCTTAACACGAAAGTTTAAATTGAACCAGATACAACCCCAAATGCAAAATTAGAACCATGCTCTTGCACTAAGCTCGGCAGAGGCACAAGAGAAGAAGTTTCTTCTCAAACAAATCAAACCACCAGAATTTGATAGGAAAGGGAAGACCATTGAAGCCGATGTTGAAATATGGATTGAATCCATGGAGGATTACTTCAGTGCAGCAAGAACAACACCTCCAAACCAGGCTATGATTACCAAGCTCAAACTCACTGGCAAAGCTAGGATCTGGTGGAAGCAGTGGTGTAAAGACCAAGCAGCCATAGAAAGTATAGTAACTTGGGATAGGCTAAAAGAAGCAGTGTAGGGAAGGTACATGCCACCTACATACAAAACTTAGAAGATGAATGAGTTATTTAAGTTGAAACAGTTGGGCCTATCTCTAGAGGCGTACTACTCAAAATTTATCTCTTTGTTAAAATACGGCCCGACAATGAGTATTTCCCAACAAGTCTCTAAGTTCTGTGATGGGCTGAATCCACTAATGAATATTCAATTGGAATCAATGTGTCCTACAGATTTACAAGATGCATTAATAAGAGCGGGACCCATTACCCAAGAAGTTTAGTCAAAATCCAAGAATAACAGACCCTGGTCTCAAAAAGACCACAATCTAGGGATGTTGAAAGCTCTATTTAAAAGGGTGCAAGGACAAATTCAAGGCCAACGGAAGAAGACGAAGGCAAGTGCAGTTAGTGAATTTGTCCCCACTCAAAGAAATGACCAAAATCTGCGATGTTTTTACTGCAAGGAACCTGGGCACTTCAAAAGAGAATGTCCCAAACTTAGCAAAGATAATCGTCAAGGAAAATTTAGTGGGAGAGCCAAGGCTGCTGCGTGCGGCCACGATCATGGAACAATGGGAAGGGCAAAGACGTCCAACGTTACCATTAAGGAAATCAATGAAGATGAAGACCCATCCATGGAAGCTGAGACTAAGAGGGCATTAGTTCATACCACTCTCCATAAAAAGGGGCCAAATCGCCAATTTTTGGTGATCCAAAATCCATCGGATTACCAAGGTAAGAAATTCAAAACCCTTGTTGATTGTGGCAGTACTCATTCTTTCATTTCATCAGCTTGTGCAAGAAGTTTTTTCATGAAAAATCAAACGATGGTGGATGGTTGAGCTAGAGTTTTCCTAGATGCATTTCAATATCAGGAATCCAACACAAGTCTCGGTTCGTCAATCGGAGGTCGTTTGACTCTCCATTTAATCCCCGCAAGGTTCGACGTTATAAAGCAGCTACCGGATCAGGAAGCCGTAAAGTGCATGGGAGAGGCCAAGTTGATGGAGTTCGACGCCACGAAGTCGCTTGTCCAATCAGATTGCAAATCGGAGTTCGTTTGGCCTTCAAAATTGAAAAATCCACTTTTGGAACACTGTGAACACAAAAAGATAAACCGGTTATTTTAATGTTTTAAACCTTAGGCTTAATAAAAGTCTTGAAACTAATGCAAAAACTATTGAACAGAGGGAAGCGTCAATGCACCTTCTCATTTTTGCTTGTTGCCTCTCCGATTCAAACCCGTTTGGAGAGAGAGGGGGAGATTCTCGATCAGGGAAGAGAGAGAAACAAGATGGCTGCAAGCTTGCCTGTTTTAATGGAGGATTTAAAAATCTCATTTTTTAGTCTTTCTCTCTCCTCTCTCTCTCTCTCCTGCAAGGGGCAGTTCTTGTGTGTGAAGAAGATTGAAGCCCAGTTGATGAATGCTCGTTCGGCGTGGTACCGGATTGCTTCCAAGTTGAAGATGGGCTAAAGATTGCAGTGTGAAGGTGGGTTGAGCATCAAATGGGCCCTGATTTGTAGACCCACAACAAGTTTCAAAACCCAAAATAATGAAAAATACACGATAATGATATTTTTACAAAGAAAATTGCTTTTTTTTCGCATTTGATGAGGTTAGCAATGTTCATATGGACTAAAAATTGATGGACATGTTGTTTGTTGTTGGTTTTAGTCTTTCATAATAAAAAATCAGAAAATATACACTTAAAATGTGAGAAATAAATGGAAAAAATACGAAAAACATGGTTTCTAAAGTAAAAATGGGATTTTTGGGCTTAAAATGGAAAAAGCATGAAATAAAACACCAATAAAATCTGCATGGTTGCTGTTTGAGGACTCAAGAGCCACAGCTCTAAAATAATGCTAATTTTCTCCATTGTTATTGATAATAAATAAGGAAAAATAGGAAAAAATGCTCTTTAAAAGGGAAAAAAATAGGGAATAGACAAGGAAAATTATGGAAAATTATGGATGTGTCTGTGAGTGTATAATGAGGATAAAGCATGAGGGTTTGCCTCAGGTTATCCCCATTTATATGTTTTTGTGAGTATTTACTACTTATTTTGTGCACAATACACATGAAATTACCCTTTTACCTATCATTGCAAGCAAAACTCTAAACGGTAGGGGGAGAGGGGAGTTTGAGTGTTGAAATATGATATAAAATCTGATGTATTTGATGCATTATTCATATAGGATGACATTAAGTTAAATAAAGGGAAGTACAGCATGAGTGTAAGGCTCGGTGTCTTCTCTCATCGTAGCAATTATGCATTAGTGTATGGAAACATGAAAAGAATGGATTTGCACAATGCACGAGACTATTTTTTCAATTGTTTGAGCACTTAATCATATACACATTTGCATTAAGCATCATTAAATGGTATCAATTACAAGCTCCTGGATGCATAGCACTTGGTTTCTCTAGGGCTTGACCCACATAGAGAGAGTGAGCAACCCGGATGTAGGTCTAGACGGTGGGTCAAAAGGGGATGGATAAGTGAGGATAAGTGCATTCCTGGAATGTTAAATATATTGGCACTAAGAGGGGAGTTTGTTTTGAATGTGTCTATGTCTTGAAGCAGCGCATCGAGGGGCCAATCCCCAAGATGTAGGAGAGCTGTAGTAGGGCCATGGCAATCAGCCGGTGGGGTGCCCTTATGTATGTGACATGTGGCATTTAATGGAAATATATATATAATCTCCCTCTAAGGAGATGAGAAAGTGAATACCCATTGGATTACAGACTATAAACGCGGAGTGATTAGTGTTTAAGATAGTGTATCCCTCAATAGACGCTCCTGGCCCGCGAGGCCATGAGGTGGGTTTATCTGTTAAGGGCATGAGGTCTGGCTAGTGCCTTAGCCAGTGTCGGCCCATTTCAAGTCCCATCAAATAACGGTAAAATCTTGTGAGAAGCCGCCTAGTACTCTGGGACCACCTTGCCATAGGACGAACCCATCGGGAGTTCTACCCACCTGCTTCCCTTAATAGCTTTAGTTTTCTAATTAGGTCCTACCACATTTATGTGTAACATTTAAAGTTAGCTTCATTAATTAAGCCTTTTAAGGAATAGGGTTCATTCTCATAACTTATAGCACAGACACGAAAACAAAGCAAGCAATCTATTGACAAACAAGTTCAAACAAGTTCCTTAACTTATCTTCAAGTTAATCTTTGTCTCCCACCCATAAAGGAGAAATTATGTATCCCTTCTGTCCAACAGAAGTATCCCTTCTGCCCTGTAGAAGTAACTGGTCCAAATCTCATGGCACCACAAACTCAATCCTTTATCTAGAATAGGATCTCCCAACATGCCCAGATGTTGGGGGCCACGGAGGTCTTCAATTCCATTCTAGACCTAGCAAGGGGTGTCCAGAGCTCCAACTGATCCGCAAGCTATCTAGGAGCGAAACATCATTCCCGTGGTTGGCCTTTTCACCACTCGACCTTTGGCCCATTAATCGAGCAGTGTCCTCTTTGGGTTAATTCGTGGTGCGATCATGGAGGTGATCCACCCATGCAACATATCCTTCCTTAATTAAATCCTTTAGGAATCTAGCACAACAATTCATTCAGCCCTAATATCAGTTTCTAGAAAAACATTCATTTATTCCCATGGCAACTTGTCATCACAGACCCTTGCCATGCATTTACCATAAATCACAAGCACTTGGAACAATTATCAAAACAACAAACTAACAACCAGTTGAATGTAAAAGCATTTAGGATGTTGTTAGATCAACCAACAAAAAACCAATTGTATTCTTGCCAAACAATGCAAGAATAGTCGTGATAACATTACCATCGCATATATGTTCTTCCCCTTGGGATCAAAGAGCAATTCTATGTAGAATTTACTGAACACTTGTATGCATAATTTTTAATGTCATGATTATGCCATTCATAACCCTTGACCAATTCCTCCTTGTAATTGCTCTATCAACGAACAAGCCATATGCAACTAGGTGCAATTAACTTTCCTTAATACATGCACTTTGCAAGCTCAATCTTTTGAATACGTGAGATAAAATTTATCCCTTCCGATGACCTATACTCGTGCATCATAGTATGGGGCCTAATGTATTTCATACGAGAATCAAAATAAGCATCTATCAATTTGAAAATACATTACTTACGATCGGAACCGCAAATTGGATTGACGGTGATGCCTTCGCCTGAAGCTTCGTTGTTGGTTATGGGATTGCCATCCGCACGTGACATTCTTCGCTTGGGGACCGTCGTCCGCAAGTAGACTCAAGAGATTAATAAGGCAGAATAGATTCAAGATGGGTAAGTCGAGGATTGAACTAGAGGAAATTGAGCTAACTCTCTTCCTTGCAGCCTCTCGGGGTGACTCTTCTCTCTCTCTCTCTCTCTCTCTCTCTCTCTCTCTCTCTCTCTCTTTCTCTCTCTCTCTCTCTCTTTCAAGCTCTCCCTCACAATCTCTTGGAGGGGTATTCTTCTCTCTACCTCTCTCTTGCAGCATCTCGGGGTCTCCTTATGCTTCTTGTGCCTCCCCATGCCTCATATTTATAGTGAATTAGAGAATATGGCTTGTGGCTGAGAAGTGGAGCTCTTTGTGGAGGGGGATCTTTGAAAGATCAGTGATCTGATGATCAGATCATAAATCTGATGGTTCCATTGGCTCTTAAATGGGGGTAAAACCCCAAGACACTTGATTAGAAAGCTCTTAGTTCACTCCTTCTTCTTTTCTCTGTTCGAAGTGTTGTTTTTTGTCTGTAGACTGGATCGCGACGTGCACGATTTTGCAAAATCCCTCTCTTTATTTTTCTTTTAGTAAAATCTCCAAAACTAACTAAAACATCACTTGTATTTTCTTTTAAATGACATCTAGTTCTAGAAATCTCCATATCATTTTTCTTGGATAATATCTAAAATATCTAAAATATACTAGTTTTGCCCAAAATCTAATATTTTTGGACCATCCAAACTATACACATTAATACTAGTGATTATTATAGCTCATAAGTCTCGTTCACATTGTAACTTATGTGAAGGGTGGCTACTGTCCTTGTTAATTCGAGAAAAATATCAAATTTATGACTCATGATTTTTTAACATATATTTTTAATTAAATAAAAATCCTTAATTATTAACATTAGTTAGTTTTTTACTTTAGTTAGTCTTTAGTTAGTAATCTTACTAACTTATTAATTTATTAACTAACTTTCTAACTAACCAACTAACTTTTATTGCATGGAAATAATACACAAGGCTATTCAGCAGGCCGCAATCATGTCCCATAAGGATACACTAGAGAAAGAGAATGTTGAGACCCAACTAAACACATCAATGATTGACCTAGTTCAGGGTCCTGAGTCCTTAAAGGAGTGATGACCAGGAAATCAGTGCAAAAATAGGCACCAAAATGTGCTCACATGGAAATATCCTTTGCAAAATAACACTTTGCTTTTGTACCCCTTTGAAAAAAATCAAATATGAAGCAATGTAAAATGTGTAGTCCAAAAGAGACACGCTATAAAATATTCCTAGGAAAAGGAAAGGTCAAACCCTTTTGTCTCATTCCAAAAATTGAAAGGTCTTTAGACCTTAGCCAATGTATGCAAATTTGAATTTTATAATTCATGAAAGGAAAAGGAGGTGGTTGCAGTCGTGGGATTTGAGGAGGTGGGAGGTTGAGGTGGTTACACCCTCTCTCTTCCTTTATCTTCTTCTCTCACGGTTCATTTCTCCCTCTCTCATTTTGGCACAACTCTTGCCTTCTTGTTCTTGCTTCCCTCTCTTGTGCTTCATGCTCATTATTAATGGAGAGTGAGGAAGAGGAAGAAGGTGAGGATGGAAGAATTATTCAATTTCTTGTGTGCCTTCCTCTTGTGTGTTTGGAAAGCATGGTTCTTGGTGAGAAGAAGGAGAGTTTTCTTGCAGGTTTTGTGGCCAGCAAATGTATTTGCAGCCTCTCTTGGCCGGTTCGTGGTTCTCATGGTGCCGTGGCAGGGTGCTCTTCAAGGAGACACCGCAATTGCCCAAGAAAAAGAGAACAAAACAACGGAAACAATGGCAGTTGCAAGTGGTGGTAGATGCCAAGATGATTGAGACCAAGAGCACTGAAGAGCTGAGGAATAAAACATCAAGCCCATCCACCAATGAACCCATTGCCATCTCCCCTAAGAGCAATGAAACCTTAAACACATCTGTGTGTTCTGAAAAATCAAAGCAACCATCACCATTGGCGGTTACTTGCAACACTCAATCCACCGACTTGCATTGACCAATCAAGAGTGGATACAACACTGTCTCACAACAGGGTGACAAATCTATACTAGTCGCATCCGAGGAGAACCATGATGCAATAACAACAAAGCCTCAGGAGAAACATGGAAACCCCGAGGACATAAGCAATCCTAGAGTTGACCAATCTTGCTCGTCTAGCCTAAGCCCCTAGCTATGCTTAAGCCTAGAAAAACTCCCAGAACCTTGCATGAGATAGCAACCAAGTAAGCCCTCATTGAACATAGAAGTGTGGCAGAATGCTTAACTGAGTTGAATGCTAAGCTCAAAGTGTTCGCACGTGTCTACATCCTTGTAGACATGGGCGCATTCCCTAGGGAGCAGCTTGAAGAATACTTGTCATTTCCCCTATCTTGGGAAGAGCAAGAACATCTTGACAAGCACTATGACGGGCTCCTACATGAACACATGCAACTCATCTCTGATGAGGAATCCGATGAACTACATTTAACTATGGCATTCAATTATGTGCTTTGCCAACCAAATCCCTTAGAGATAGAGAACCTAAAGCGACAATCAAAGGGTCAAAGTCAATTTGAAAAATGTTGGTTTGAAAATCGTGTTACAATGGCCGAACTGGGAGCCCAGGTCTCAAAGGAGAAATTGGCCAAATGGCGGTCTCAAAAAGAGACCCAACCTATGTGGCATCGACTTTCTTTCGAGTACTAATTGCCATTCGGGATATGGACTTAGCCGAAACTAGCCAAGAGAACTCTCTGACTAATAAGGTTCTCACTGAGGAGGAGTTATATGTTGCCAGTAGACTTAGACAAGGTACCATGCTACTCAATGTTGCAAAATATATATTGTTATTGAGTAAGCTTCCATGAGTACTGGACATGTGTGCCACACTCTAGTACAATCTTGAGTTCTACATTTGGTTTTTATCCTCACAAAGTGACATGGATTCGTAAACATGTACATAAATAGAAATGAGTTTTTGACCTTGTATAGATAATATCAATACACACAAGCAATGATAGTCAAGCGCAGGGAGAAGAGTTGGGTTTGACAGGCTGAGCTTCTCAGGTCCTCTCACCACACGTCTAGAAGACATGTGACCATTCCCACCTCCAGGTGGAGGGCATGCAACCCTCATTACTGCCATAGGAATCCCTAACCAACATCTCTGATGGCATAGATGGGGCGTCGTCCCCTTCTATACACCTTTTCCCTTTTCGGTCTATCCTTCCGGGGATGAGCCCTACTCCATTCCATCACAACCAGTCCACGCAACTTAGCATAAGCTAAGATCTGCTAATGGCTGGAATATGCCCCGTAGTCAAAGTAGGACGAACATCAGCACAGGGCCGTCCCTCTACAACAAACATTGCATACCTCACCTCACCCCTCCTCATCATATGTGCTTGATAATCCACTGTTTAATCCCTTTCATGCAAATAATTCTATCCTGCCTCAAAGCCTAACCTTGGTTCACATTTTGCAGATTCCCCCACAATAGCCATCATGGAGCACACAATGCAGTTGGCATGCAAGGAAGCTCTCCGCCGCGTCGGAGGGAGCATATGGCACCTCTGCCAAAGCGCTATGTCCCTACCCTTAAGAGGTACACACCAAAAAGAGGCCCTAAGTGACACTGCGCAGGATGCAGGCCAAAAACTCCTCAAGCCAAGAGGACGAAGGCTCAAGGGAGCACTCGGGGTGTAGCGACACCGGCCGTGCAAGCCCTCACCAGACACTCAGGCACCAGGTGCTCGAAAGAGGAGAAGGCAGCTAGAAACAAGAGGGAATTTGATGAACTATTTAAAAGCATTCTTAAAACAGCTGGTCAGGGACTACACCATTCGGGTCCCGGCCCGATATCTTCCCCGCGCAGCCTTACGGGAGACCACCACCGACACAGTCCCAATCATCTGATCACCCAAATTCACCCCGCCTCATACAAATAGAATAGGCCCTATGTTGTATAAGCTACTTGCCAAATGCCATTTTGTCAAAACTTTTTGTCCTTAAGTGGTTAAAGGGGCAGGCTCTCTAATTATACAAACCTCCCTTACCTACTACTAATACATGTCACGTCTTTAACAAGCACCAATGATATGCATCGCTGATGGGACCTGAAATGGGCCGGCACTGGCTATGGCACTAGCCGGACCTCATGCTCATGACACACAAACACCGTCACGGCCTCGCGGACCAGGAGCGTCAATCTAATGCTAAAGGGCAAACTGCCCTAAAGCTTAATTCATGCATTTATAGTTTATAGTCCAACGTTTCCCTTAAACTCCCCGGAGGGATATCCCAAAGTACATAGGCATAACGCCTTGTCACACACACATAGGAGGCACTCCACCGACTAATAGTCGGAGCCCCACTGCAGCTCTCCTACATCGCAGGGATTGGACCTTTGATGTGCTGCTAAACATATAACACATACAAACACAAAATCCTCTCAAAGTACCAATATTTTACGTTCCAGGATGTACCATTCCTCACTACACTTTCCCCTTAGGACCCAATGACTAACCTACAGCTTAGGACATCCTCTCACGCTCATCGTTGGTCACAACCTAAGGAAGACAAGTGCCATGCATCCAGTAGGTTTTTTTTATACCTTTTAATTATTATGCTTAATGCGAATCGTGTATGGCTATGTGCTCAGACAAAAGAAAAATCAGCATCGTGCATGGTGCATAAAGCATAAGGTATTCTTCCCATGAATTTCACTAACGCATGCTGCGTTGAAAGGAGGCACCCAGCCATATGCTCATGCTACCATCCTCTTTATTTAAACCATTTCCTATATGCCAAGTGCAATGCATAAATCAAATCTTTTCTTTATCTTTCAGCGTTTCAGCCCCTCCTCATCTAACTCTTAGCATTTTGCATCATGAATCAGTTAGATAGAATTTCTATGCATTTTTTCCTTTTAAAAGAACAATAAATACGCACAAAACATGGAAACATAGACAAACCGAGGCCAAAATCGTGCTTTGCAATTTTTATACATTGCACAAACACAAATATAAATTTCCCTAATTTTTCTCAGCCAGTTTCCTATTTTTCCCTAATTTTAAACCCATTTTCTCCATTTTTTGGGCATTTTTACCTATTTTTCTTTAATAAATAATGACTGAAAATGAAAATTGATTTTGGGCTGTGGCCCTTAGGTTCATTGACAGCAAAAACTCAGATTTAGTTGGTGTGACATATCATATTTCTCATTTGCGTATACCCCAATTTTACCCTTAAAACGCGTGTTTTACGGGTTTTAACACTAATTCCGGCCATGTAGCCTTATATTTTCTGATTTTCAAGTTGCAAATAGTTGAAACTCATAGCAAACAATATCATAATAAACTTTCATCCCATATGAATAAGGTTTCATAAAGCAAATAGCATAAAAAGACCATTTTTCTTCATAAAAATAGCATTATCGCTTATTTTCAGGTTTCGGTTTCTTGGTCTTGATTACGGGACTGATTTCCAGCATGCATTTAATGCTTAGCATCTTCAAGAGCAGCACTCTTCATGTCTTCATCCATCCGGAAGCAATCCGATCTCATCCAGACAAGCTTTCCTCCATCATTCTTTATTGTCTTCTTCCACACAAGAACATCCCCTTAAGGGAGAGAGAGGGAGGAGAGAGAAAGACTAAAATCAGAATTCTACATTCAGGCCACCATTGGATGAGCAAAGAATGGCGATATGCTCGGCCCACAAGGGGGAATCAAGGCCCAAGATCTGTTCCATGGGTTGTATGCAACCCCCAATCATGAGAGAGGAGAGAGGGCGCAAAATTTGGCGTGAAGATGATGGCATCTCCATCTCCTCCTTCATCTTCTCTCTCCACGTTTTTTGATCTTGTGTGCTTAAAATTTTGAAAGGGAAGGGGGGGGGGGGGGGGGGGGGGGGGATCCAAACTCAAAAGGCATGCCCAATTTTGGCCTTCCAAGTGTCCACCTTTTCATATCTTAACCATTTTGTGGCCATTTCCCCGTCCGGGCTCCAAATCGAGCTCTGAAAAATCCTGGGCATCCAGCTTGATATCCTGCATTGACTGCCAGCTCCTAACAACCTGCATGGCAATCTGAAAAATTATCAAAAATCAACAAATGTTGCTCGAGCGTCGTATTTCACTTGGTGCTTAAAATCGTCCTAGCTGGAGCCGCCGCCTTCGATGTTAAATATTTTTTCCCTAAATTCCAGAGTTTTTGGCAAATTTTAGGCACATCCGAGGCTCAAAACTCTGATCTCATTGGCGACCACGGGATAGGGCGACTCAGCCCATCGAATCCCACAATAGATCTGCACAAAACAACCAAAGGAAGCATCAAGCTAATACAAAATAGACATATACTAAAACATAGCACAGTGCTCACCCTACCCCTTGACAAAACCAAGGCATGACATCCACAAGGAGTAGGCCTAGCATAATCTGATAAAAGGTCCAAAGCTAGTCACTAACCGACTGCTCCAACACGGCCAAACTAAAAAGAACTATCAAAGAGGTTGCCCTAAGTGGTGGTCTGAACTACCTATCTAACTAACAACAACACAACCAGGAGTTCCTACTAGGCGAGGACTCCTCTAGCCTGATCAAGAAGTATTTTCTTTCAGCACATTTCTTCTTTTTTAGGTTTTATTCTCCATATTCGGGTATGTAAAAAGGAGGGAGCTGAGCGTAGTGACCCAAGGAGAACAGGGCATCGGCCTCAGGTCCTATCTCGGTACCCAAGAACCTACCAAGCCCTCGCAAGGCAACACTTAATCCTTTTCTGACGCTCACTTTTATTTTCGCTCCAACCTTCCTTAATTTCTTCTTTTCCAGTAAGATGCCACCCCTAGGAAGACAAGGCATCGGGCCCGTGTCTGACTCGTCCCCAGAAACCTACCAGGCCTTCGCTAGGCGATGATCAACTGCTTATAAATTTTCCTTTCTTTTCTTTTCTATTTTGATAGGGGTTAGAACCCCTTTTTACACACCTTTGTATATATTTATTTTCTTTTGGGATATTTAGGGTTTCTTATCATCATCATTATTTTTCCTTCCGGCAGGCTTCTCTAACTGCCTCACAACTAACAAAAACTCCTAGAACGACTGCCTAGCAGGCTAGTAGAACAGGGTTACTCGGACGCCCTTCTAAAACAGGTCTCTCAATGCCTGGCAATGTCTTTACAAGAGGCAATGACTACTCAGACCTCCCTCAAACATAACCTAAACCTCGGGACTTCATGCCTTGGACTTCGGTCCCCAATAAAAAAAGAAAAATCCCTGAACAAGTACACAGACATATATCGCAGAAAAGAATAGTACTCATAAAGGAGAAATAGCACCTGGATAGGGCCACAAGAAGCTTCCGCGCAACAAAAGGCTCCTTCCAAGCTCTTCTTCAAACCTGTCTAGCACAGAACTAAAACAAGAAACCATTAACTGCACCTACACTAAACAGACAACTGGCCCTCTTGGCCTAATTAAATAAAACACTTTACTACAAAAAACTAATCGGCCCTCTTGGGCTAACGAAATCTGGACGTAATATCCAAAGCAACTAGCCTTCCTAGCTTAAAACTAGATAGGTCATTTTAGTCCACGTAATACTGATGTCCTTGGCATATACATCACACCCTCTCAGACTACCCAGGGTGCCAAAGATAGCATATCATAGGTTGACTAGCCCCATGCTACTCATGCGAGTTAGCTAAAAGCTTGATCTTGTATGGTTTTTTTTTTTAAATCTCCGGGTTTTGTAGAGCTAAAGTACAAGCCTTTCCACAAATAACTCATCAATAAGACCGATCCCTTCTTGGGCACTATGAGCTGAATGAACAGCCTTAGTGGGCTCGCATGTCCCACATTTATTGTAATCTGAATAAACTGGTCGTTCAAGTGGCTGAGTGGCTCCTTTGGCAGAAATAATCATAGCTTTGTACTCATTCGAACCTCCCCTATTTGGGTTTTCACATAAATCAGTGTTGCGACCCAAACTAGGTAGAGCTTCAAGCCTAGGCACATCACATGGGTGTATCCCAAGGCAGTGTATATGGACAGATGTATATCCAGTCTTATCCTCTTGGGGGTTCGACAAAATATATCCAGATGGGATCCTTGGCCTTGCATCCAACACTCTTGCCATACTTTTGGAGATTTTGGGTCTCCAAACCCATCTCACATTTCCCTTAATATTCTTGCATTCCCTCAATTTGTTGCACTGTTCTGACGAACTCAATGCAAACTTATCCCTATGTCCAAATCGCCTCACATCCTTATGACCTTTGTGAAGCACAGGTGGACTTTTAGCATTTTGCATCCTCTTTACAAAAGATGTTTTTACTTGTTTACGTCCATACTGTAATTTTTTTTCCATAAGAACCATGCTTTCACTGAAGGGAACAACATCCACCCGGAAGCATGATTCCGACACCAAAGGTCTCTCAAGAGCCTTACTAGCAACAAAATCAGAACCACACACAGAATGCTTATCAACACTCATAGGCCCATTGGTTCTATCCATATTGCCATCACAACTACCTTTCGTGAAAGTGTTGCAAGCCCTAATGGGATATCATGGCTTGGAACCTTTTCACTAAGAGACATGTCATTACTACTCATAGGATGGCTATTTTCTGCTTTGAGATTTTGGCCACCAAGGTTCCCCTCATAAGCTGCCTTGGTATCAACAAGTGAGCTGTCTTCTTGCAGAAATGGTTGGAAGCTAGGGTGCACTTGTACTGAGCGGGGAAAACTCCAAAAGTTTTCCCAACATCTCTGAATATGACCCTCATAATCAATGGCATGCATTTTTGCTTCCCTTAACGACTTAGGATTCCGCAGTCCCACTTGGATTTGCGTATTAATCTCTAGGCCATTTAGAAAGAGCTCACATAGCACATCATCTGGTAATGCACTGGCTCTTCTTGGCCAAAGCCTAAGAGTACTATCAAAGGCTCTAGCATACTCTTTAACAAAAAGATAAGACTCCTGTCTAAACTGCATAAGCCGCCCTAAGACCTGAATCATAGGGAGCTTCTTTTCATACTCATCTAGAAATCTATCACAAGTCTCCTCAAATGATTTGATCGACCCTCTTGGGAGGCTCTAATACCATTTCCTTGCCTCTCCCTTTAGGGTACTTGGGAATACGAGCATCCGGTGTATATCATTAAACCCACTTGTGCCAAGCAAGTTAGGTCGTATTCTCTCAAATGCACCATCGGATCCTCATTTGGCAACCCATAAAACACTGGGAGATCCCTATAAAGAGGAGGGCATTTAGTCCTCTCCTTTGGGATCAAGACTGGGTCATCAAAATCTTCGTATTCCTCTTGACCTAATACCAGTGTGTTAGGGTCTTTAATCTCTTCCATTTCCACCTTTACTGGTGTGGAAGAGTCACTAATTCCATGAACTTCCCTTTCCTCCAACTCACAAAGTGGTTTAGGGAGTCCAACACTATGCAATAGGGAATCTATCCCATCATCTGCTAGTGGTGTTCTAGTAAGCCTATTCTCGTCTACCATCACTTTGCTAGAACTTAGGATAGGTCCTAATGAAATATTCCTTACTAACAATGGTTTTCCACACACATGGACATCATCCAATGCTTTATGGATCTTGGCAATCACACTACGGTACCCAACTACGTCGAGCGCTAGCATCGGATGTATCTTTAGATCATAATCATCATGTCCTCCTATGTGCATATTAACCATCGTTGTCACAGTCTTTTTAATAACATTATCATCATGAATGATCATAGATGACTGTGTCATCGTAGCACTACTTTCACTTTCCCTTTTCTCTAATCTCCATGGGCTGTTAATCTTAGAGGTAGCTCCATGGGTATTTTCCCATAGTGAACCAAACTCAAGCATTGTATCACTTTCAGGGCAAAGGGTAAAATAGTCAATCACCCGACGTGTCAAAGATCCCACTAGATTGTTCAAGATAGACAAAGTATCCTTTGGGTGTTGGGGATTTCTTGGATTGACCGTCATACTGATGACCAAGGTTTTTATCAGACTAACTTGATATCCACCGCCTCAAGGCGGCTATCGACCAATAGAATAAAGATAACAGGTCCCTTATGAGACCAAGATTCGGAGACTGCCACTCGGTAGCTCCCAGCAGATGCACCACTGATGGGACCTAAAATGGGATGGCACTAGCCGGGACCTCATGCTCATGACACACAAACACCCTCACGGCCTCGCGGACCAAGAGTGTCAATCTAATGCTAAAGGACAAACTGCCCTAAAGCTTAATTCCTACGTTTATAGTTTATAGTCCAACGTTTCCCTTAAACTCCTCAAAGGGAGAACCCAAAGTACATAGGCATAATGCCTTGTCACACGCACATAGGAGGCACTCCACTGACTAATAGTCGGAGCCTCACTACAGCTCTCCTACATCGCAAGGATTGGCCCTTTGATGCGCTGCTAAACATATAACACAAACGAGCACAAACTCCTCTCAAGGTACCAATATTTTACGTTTCAGGATGTACCATTCCTCACTACAATTTTCCCCTTAGGACCCAACGACTAACCTATAGCTTAGGACATACTCTCACGCTCATCGTTGGTCACAACCTAAGGAAGATAGGTGCCATGCATCCAGGAGGTTTTTTCCTGATACCTTTTCATTATTATGCTTAATGCAAATCGCGTATGGCTATGTGCTCAGACAAAAGAAAGATTAGCATTGTGCATGGTGCATAAAGCATTCTTTCCATGAATTGTACTAACGTGTGCTGCATTGAAAGGAGGCACCGAGCCATATGCTCATGCTACCATCCTCTTTATTCAAACTGGTTCCTATATGTCAAGTGCAATGCATAAATCAATTTTTTTCTTTATCTTTCAATATTTCAGCCCCTCTTCATCCAACTCTTAGCATTTTGTATCATTGACCAGTAAGAAAGGGTTTTTATGCATTTTTCCCTTTTAAAAGAACAATAAATAAGCACAAAACATAGAAACGGGGACAAACTGAGTCCAACTTCGTGCTTTGCTATCGTTATACATTGCACAAACATAGATATAATTTTTCCTAATTTTCCCCAGCCCGTTTTCTATTTTTTCCTATTTTTAAACCCATTTTTTTCATTTTTGGATATTTTTTCCTATTTTTCTTTAATAAATAATGACTGAAAATGAAAATTGATTGTGGGATGTGGCCCTTAGGTTCATTGATAGAAAAAACTCAGATTTAGTTGGTATGACATATCATATTTCTCATTTATATATCAAAACCCCCAATTTTACCCTTAAAACACGTGTTTTTCATGTATTTTGACACTAATTCCGGCCATGTAGCCTTATATTTTCTGATTTTCAGGTTTCAAACAGTTGAAACTCATGGCAAAAACAATATCATAATGAACTTTCATCCCATATGAACAAGGTTTCATAAAGCAAATAGCATAAAAATATCATTTTTCTTTATAAAAATAGCATTATCGCTTATTTTCAGGTCTCGGTTTCTTGGTCTTAATTACGGGACTGATTTCCAGCATGCATTTAATGCTCAGCATCTTCAAGAATAGCACTCTTCAAGTCTTCATACATCCAAAAGCAATCCGATCTCATCCGGACAAGCTTTCCTCCACCATTCTTCATTGTCTTCTTCCACACAAGAACACCCCCTTAAGGGAGAGAGAGGGAGGAGAGAGAAAGATTAAAATCAGAGATCTTCATCCAGGCCATCATTGCACGAGCGAGAGACGGCGATATGCTCGGCCCACAGGGGGAATCAAGGCCCAAGATCTGTTCCACAAGTCGTCGCAAGACCAGCAATCTCACAAGGAGCCATGACGAAGCCTCACTGCCAAAAGCAAAAATCACCCTTGCCGATCGCCCACATTGCATGGCCCAAAGCATGATCAGGGCCACTCTCTCTTCTGGGTCAAACGCTGCACATGGCACTCATGGTAGTTGTTACCTTAATTGTACCAACATCGCATGTGACAAAGAGGTTTTGCAAAATCTCTAGTGTATCTCCCCATCTCAACAACTATTCCTCTAGCAACAAGGCTAGGACACAATCATCGTTGTAATATCCAGTTTCACAGCCTTTGAATCTCGACATTTCCCAATCCAATTGAAAGGCTGATAGCCTCAACATATTGCAATGGTTGTACTCATGTTATTCTTTTATTTTTTTTAAAAAGGGGGGAAAGAAAAGGAAATAAGAAAAAGAGAAAGAAAAAGAAAAAAACAAACAAAAAGAAAGAAAGAAAAAAAAAGTACTCACAATCATAGCACGACACCTAGGGGTCCTCAAATTAGGTATGCCTAGTGACCTTGGTCGGCTGGCTCCGTCCCTAGTCCCCTAGCCCTCTACACATCCCCCACAATTTTTCAAGGCACATTAAGAGCAGGACATACCTAGGGACCTTGTCTCGCCTATGGTTAGACCTGTCACCCTGACCCATTTGCATGATTCCTTTTTGCACTTCGCCTTAGTATCATTGCAATCGATCGTGGTAAGCACCTAGCCATGAAAAGTACACCGTACTTGTCGAGCAAGCCCAATAGCTACTAGCTATCGAAAGTTTGGTGTCAATGTGTTCAATTATGCTGCATGGTGCTGTCACAACACAAAGGATGTCTCATACAGCTTCATGTGTACTTCTCCTCAACATGGACAACTTTGCTTCATCCACACATTGTTACGAGGAACGAGACCCGCGATCTTCTAACTACGTAATATCTAAGTATGCATGAGCACTCACATCATATCTACACCGAAATATATACACAGTTTGGGTCCTCAAGTGCAGGGCAATACTCTCAGCTTGCTTAGAGTTTGAGCTATCTCCCAAACTAATCGAACTACGTCTTATGCATAATAAAAAGACTAGCACTACCCCGAGGGAGAGATCACATATGAGAGGTTTTCAATTGCAGGTATTGAAGACTCCAACGAAAGTGTCGTTCACCCTTCATCAACACTCAACTCTGAATTCTTATCCTTTATCATCATGCAAGCCCACCAAGAATCGTCGGCCACCGCAGAATCCCCAGAACATCAACACATGTGCCAACCCATGAGTGTAACTCCCAGCCCTATCACCAACCACATGCCCCCAACAACCTTCATCTGCACCACCACCAAAACTTCTCCATGGAACCACAGCTATCCCTTCCACCCACGTTTTCAATGCATGCCAAAGCCTGCTACCTACGACAATGAGTGCCATAGGACTGGCACTCATCTAGGAGGGGGTAATGTTAACCCTCAAACGAACAAGGTGGAAAAGCCGAAAAATATAAAGTAGAAGACAAGGCCAAGGCAAAAGTGAAACAGAAGACGAAGGCGCACCAAGAAGAATCTGGAAACACAAGAAGTGCAGAAAAGTCCTAAATCAAAGAGAAAGGTGCACAAGAGGAGCGCAAGTTAATACTTATGTAAAAGAGTGCAAGGTGCACTAGGATTTATTTTAAAGAGCACCGGGCTCTCACCCGTGCAAATTGTAAAGGCAGATGAGCAGTAGGAAGAAAGCTAGGAAGATAGGAGGACAATGGAAAAAAGGGCCTAGGCCACAGCCGGCCATGTAAAAAAGGGGATAAGGGGATGACCACCCAAAAGGGATTTAGGGTTTTGTATATAAAGTTGAAAAGTGAATGAGAAGCTCATTCTTGTGTGTGGCCAAAAGTGGCTCTCCTTTTCTTCTTCTTCTTCTTCTTCTTCTTCTTCTTCTTCTTGCTTGCTTGAGCTTGTGCTTGAGAGAGGGAGTGTGAGAGTGTGACGGAGTGAGCGTGTGAGGGTGAGGGACCGAGGAGGAGAAGCTCTCCATCTTCTCCTCTCTTCTTCTCTTCTCTTCTCTTCTCTTATCTTGCTCGTGGCAATGGAGCTTGGAGTGTGGAGCTTGAGGATCGAGCTTGCTTGAAGCTTGCACTTGGATCGTGGAGCTACCGGAGTCCTTGGGAGAGGAGGCAACTCGATCGGGCATGGAGGTAAGCTCACTACACCCGTAGATAGATAGTGTGTCGGCTATGTGAGAGGTACCCATTAGTGCTTGGCTTGGAACACTTGAAATAATAGGGGGTCCGTGGGTCTTGGCGGTTGAGCAAGAGCTCCTACAATACATATGAGAATAAAGATAATGATGATGATGATGAGGGTGTGGATAGTGTAATAAGTCCAAATCTAGATAATGGTACTGCTGGGTGGACTTCCTTTAAGGTGTCATGAACAAAAAGAGGACGATAAAGAATGTGAGGCAAACTATGCAACAACATGGCAACCTATTTTAGAAAGGGTGCAAGTATCAATTAGATGAAGATGCCACCATATGGTGTTGTCCATGATAAGGACTATGTCAAGTGACTTATTTCGAGTAGCCTACCTTTGGAGAAGTGTGGGAAACAACTTGCTAGGGGAGTCGAAGCCCAAGAAGGGAATATTTAGCAAAGGAGACTTGAGTAGCAAGTGACTTTGATGATTATGGCAATGATATTGCCACACAAAATGTTGCACCTTAGGCAGCTTGTGCATAGGACAAGCAATGATCAAATCCAAGTGGGAAACAACACGATTGGAGCAAGCAATGCAAGAGATGATGCTAACTTTGATGGCTATTACCACTCCTATGTAGGTAGCTATTCACAACAATCCACGTGCAATTGCTACTCTTGGTGTAATCCATGATCTACAATACAATGGTTGCCTTGCCCCTAGGGATCCCACATGACCAATAGCACTTGATGTTGATAAAGATGGTAAAATCTATGGTGATTAAGCTGCTATTTACCACATCTATATTGCTTTCCTCTCTATCCACCAATCTTTCCTTCGCTCAAGCTTTCTCAAGCCTCCATACATGCACAAAAGTGAATTCTATATAGTTCAAACTAGTCTATGACATTCTTGATACATTCACTCATCTTTTCTTAACATGTTGTATATACTCAATCTTATGGTGCTCGTAACAATTAACAACTAAATTTAATCAAGAGTTGAATCTGACTTGTGATTCAATAACATTTTATTTACTTGTTCAAGAAAGATACACCATTATGGAATTCATTCTATGCAACTTGAGGCATTTGGTTTCATTTAATGATGAAGACGTCTATTTTGAGCATTTCACAGTTGACATGAATGCATCCCTACTATTCTATTATGCAATGTCTATAAGCAACAACGTCATCAATGTGTCCTTGATCCAACAAACCAAACCACAATGTTGCACTCTATGAGCTCAATGATGGAAAGTTGGACACACTCTTATTCATTCAAGAGTCTTGATCCATGAAGTATGGTGGCTATCTCTCACCTAGACACTCACACGATCCACAAACACAATGATTCATTTGTAGTGAGCTCACTAGGCATTTCATTGAGCATTATAGTAGCCCACAAAAAAACCCATGATCCAAGTGAGTACCCTTTGGTTTGCAACCCTCAATAGCTAGCACATGCATGAGAGGAGCATGGATACAGCAAGAGAGCATGTGCAGAGAAGATGAAGAGCTTTACTCTCTCTCTCTCTCTCTCTCTCTCTCTCTCTCTCTCTCTCTCTCTCTCTCTCTCTCTCTCTCTCTCTCTCTCTCTCTCTCTCTCTCTCTCTCTCTCTCTCTCTCTCTCTCTCTCTCTCTCTCTCTCTCTCTCTCTCTCTCTCTCTCAATGGAAGCAAGAAAGCACATACATCAAGTTAGCACACATATGAATAGCCTCTTCTATTCTTTTTCATCCTTTAAATACAAAAAGGTTAAGGCTAGGGTTTCCCCATCCCCCTTGGGCATCATGCCCCTTTTGTGGCCTTTTCCAGATAGCCATTGCCTTATTTAAATGCAAATAGACTTTGATATTGTCAAAAGAATAATTTGGACAAAAATCATAGTTGTTAAGGACTGTTTACATGCCATCTCTCATAAAGTAATAATTCAAACCTCTTTCATCTTCATTCTCTTGTCTTAACTTCCATGGCTTCCATGGTTGCTTTCTCTCGCCTCTACCTATCTTTCTCTCTCCTTCTCTAGTTTTTCTCTCTCCTCTCTACATTCTTCTCTCTCCTCTACACTATCTTTCATTAAGATTCAAGATTTCATTGATGATATATTTCACTTTAAGAGAGATTAGCTCACTCATAGGTGTGATTTCTATTCTTACATAATCAAGATACCTCTTCATTGAAATCTGTGTTCTTCTGCTTGAATCATTTTATCATTCCCAATGAAACTTGTAAAGGATAAATTAGCAACTAGTGAGACATTGATTTGCTAAGATAATCCCTCTTCTTGATCCTTTAATTTCGTTCAATCCTTGCATATCATGAATATTGAAAGTTTTCTTTTGGGTCAATTCATTTCATCCCTACTTTTTTGTTACATTATGCTCTTGATATTGAAGTATACCTCTCTAATAGGCTCATGTAAATCCTCTCTTATTGGTGGAAAAATGGAGATGTACTTAGATCCATTTGAGAAGAAAGGGAGATGTATTTAGATCCATTTGAGAGAAATAGTCAAACCCATATAACTATGACATCACTGATGATGTAATCAAGCAACTTTCCTAAGCCTATATAAGAGGCTCATTCTCATTGTGACAAAAAACTCTACAATCAATCATTCTCCATCAACAAGATTATGTTTCTACTTTGCATCTAGTTTGTGTTGTGCTCTCTTTTCTTTCCACATACACACACATTCTCTCACACACAATCATGAGCACTCTAAGATATCATCCTCCTTAGCCATGCCCTTGAGCTCATGACCATGTAGAAGCACAATAATTCAAACATGGTATCAGAGTGGGACTCACATTTCTATATCTAGATCTTGCAAAATTGACTCTCTATTATGATATCATTAGATGCTAACCTCCCTTTGGAATTTGTTTTTTCCTTATTTTTTTTACCTATCTTCCTTGGACCTTTCAAATCTCTTACTTTCTCTCTTTTTTGTTCTCATTCTCCTTGATTGTCACCTAGTTCTTCACCTACCCTTGACCTCAACTTGCTTCACTACTCCTATATTATCTTTTCCTTTATTCATATATTATCTCAATCATGTTATTTAAGCATTGAATATGTGAATAAAGGAGACCTGATATTCATTGAGACATCTTGAATTAGTGCTAAAGATTGACCAAATGGTTTAAAAAATCGCAAATTATAGTGCTAAAGGAGACCTGATATTCATTGAGACATCTTGAATCAGTGCTAAAGATTGACCAAATGGTTAAGAAGATCGCAAATTCTAGTGCACAAACCAAGGAAGCAATTGATTATGGCCCAATCTACTAAAGAATCTTTGGATAAGCTTATAGCCCAAATATCTGAATTGGTAGCAATGTAATTGTTTGAGAAGGAGAATAGAGATAAATTTGAAGCCAGACAACCATTTTAGCTTTTTGTCTTGAACTCATAGTAGGGTTACAATTAAAAGAAAGGGGATTCCTAATAGTAGCTATGAGATTGGAGAACCTTCTCAAAGAAATGAGGAACCCATTGCAAGTATTCATGCAACAAGCTTCCAAGGCATAAGAGGATAGCTAGCTGCATGAAGATTTCATCCTGCATATCAAAGGAGTTTCTCTAATAATTTAGGTCCCAATGAAAGTTATTTGGATCATTATCAAAATGCTCAACAAGCCTCTAATGGAAAACAAGCATTCATTGAGAACGAACTTTGTAACAAGATTTTTATGACCAAATACAACATGTGTTTTTCTTTCCCATCTGATCTAGAAGAGTGGACCTCAAGCTTGAGTCTTATTTTGACATTTATACACAATCGAATGAGCAAAAAATTCATATTTCTACTCTTCACTTAGAAGATTTTGCACACACATGGTGGAGATATGTGGAGAGGAAAAATCATCAAATTCATGGTTGGAAAGACTTTAAAGCTCAAATGGCCCAAGTGTTTATGTCCCCTATTGAGAAAGAAATTTTGACTAGAAGAAAAGCACACATATACATTTATGGGTTAAAACCTAGTCTTTTAGTGGATGTTATGGCTCAAAAATATTCTACTCTCTTCTAGATGATAGAGTTGGTTTGAGAGGTATGCTTATAAGTGTAGAAGAAATGTGAATATTTAGCAAAATTTTGGATAGACCAAAGTTGCCATAAAACAAGGATAAATTGGGAAAACTTTTTGAGATGACAATGTGTCTTAGAATAGCCCTAGAGTTCTACCTATTCACCTTACAATGTTACTACAGTAAACAATACTTTCAAGACCTCCAATGTTACTAAGATAGGGAACCAATATATTAAAATAAAGTCACCATCTACTTCTACTCCCAGTAATGACAAGTTAATGGAGCTTTATAAGAAGCAAATGAAGAAAGGGCTCTATTTGGAGCATCATGCTCAGGAAAGTCTGTGGAAATTGGCTCATTTGGTTCTTCAACCCACTGCTTTAGCTCCAGCCATAGCGTTGGGTACTGTCTAAGTAGGTTGCCTAGGCTTAGAGTTATCGAGTTGGTCACTAGTGTATTGAGGAGGTTGCTAGTCACTTGTGTTGAGATATTTACAATCACATCTACTTCAGTCCCTTTTTGAGGAGCAATGAGGGCTCAAGATTAGAATCCCATATGCACAATAGGAGAAAGTACCACCACTCAAATACTATAAAGCATTGTACTTGCACTCTATTTCTA
Source organism: Lygodium microphyllum (assembly GCF_053477565.2). Lineage (NCBI taxonomy): Eukaryota > Viridiplantae > Streptophyta > Polypodiopsida > Schizaeales > Lygodiaceae > Lygodium > Lygodium microphyllum. The sequence goes on from NC_141145.1 coordinate 130,528,267, forward strand.
ATGCAATGATAGTACTCTTTTCTTTCCAGTAAAGTGTTATGTCATTGTCAATACACAAGATTTTGTTTATGAGTCCAAGTCTCAATCTTGGAACCTAATTCACTTGTGTAACAATTTGTCCTTGTGAGGGCCAATGTCTTCATGAGTTTCCTTTTCCTCTTTCAACCTCCATAGCTTCCGCATCTGCCATGCTCTAGATCTCGCGTATTTTAACATGGTATCAGAGCTCAGCTGAACATGGCTTAGATCATTTTAGTAGATCTTCACCTCTGGTCCATCTCTACTCAGCTCAGCCTCAGTCTATGAACTCACTTTCCATCTGTGGAGAGAAATATAGTGTAAACCACCATTCAAAATGCAAATATAACAATGCCAAAGTCAAGAGTATGATAGTGCTTAAAGATCTTGAGTATGAATCACTGCATGATGGAGATGATATGGATCAAATTTTATAATCCAACAGATGGTTTTGATTATAGCTTTTATTTTTATTTGTGTGTACAAGGGATTTCTTTTGACCTTTTCTTAGACCAACACTACTCTTGGAATGATTTCCCTAACTTCAAGTATTCTTTCTAGAAGAGATGATGTCAACTAGTGAGTTCTATTTCATTGACAAATAGCTCTTTTGTTTTAGGACAAGCTTAATAAAAATCTAATGGCACATACGCACGAAGTATATGGGATGAAAGTGCTTAAAAAGAGATTAGTTTAGATCTATGACATACTTCATTTAAACTAGCCAATCAAAAGTTATAAATTTTATGCAACAAGGTCTATGGTGGATAGCACAATGTCTACATCCAAGAAAAGTTCTTAACTAAAGCATTTTGGTTCAAGCCTACATCTTTATGTTCTAAAATGGACACACACACGCACGCGCATGCATTAATTTTCATCCCTACAAGTATAATTTCTTAGAGGATTCTTGAAGATTAGGTATATTTTTGTTAAATTTATGCAAAGTATCCTCTCTATTCCACCATTTGTAATGTCTAGTAATAAGTCCTCCAAATTTTTGTTTTTGAGGACAAAAATATCTAGATGGGGATGGATTGTAATGGAGAGGAAGGCAAAAAATTGGAGAGGTAAATAATTAATAATAGAAAAATAATGCCAACCACATTGGCATGATATATAAGATGTAAGAGGCTCATTTTTAAACATCATCTAGTAATAATACAAGTCTCTTTTATCTTCATTCTCTTACCTTAGATTACATGGCTATTCTCTCTCACCTCTACCTATCTTTCTCTCTCCTTCTCTAGTCTTTCTCTCTTCTCTTTGCAATCTTCTCTCTCCTCTACACTCTCTTTCTATCTCTTCTTACTATTTTCTTTCTTCTCTCAATTCACTCTCTAGCAATATTTGGTGGTAGAAAGCCCCATAATAAAGTCCATACTAATACTAGTAGAAATACACAAAGGTTGAAGTAAATCACCAGGTAGAAGAGTGGAATCTCTATTTTATTGACATGGTAGACATTAGGAGGTATGTTATTTAACATCCGTCTAATGTCTTTTCTAATATAAGCTCTTATGTATCTTATCAAAGGTCCTGAACAATCCAAGATATCTCACTAGTGGTGAAGAATTCATTCTTGAAGGATTTTCTACTTGAAACTAGTTTGAGCATTAAGTAATTTCTATCTTTAAACTAAAGGAGACCATTGTGCCACTAAAAGTTTGGAAAATCATCTTCTTTACCTTGTTCAAAAAAAAAATTGAAAATAAAATATCATTATTCCTTCACAAGCATGGTTGCATGTTTTTTTATCAAGTACTCCTCTTGAATTGTATGTATCCAATCCTTATTAGTATATATAAAAGATACAGAGCATGTCTACATATGAGAAAGTGCATCAGCCCTATGTTATCTTTTCTAGGCATACATAAGACATCTCAAAATCACAACTTTTTTAAGTGGCTAGCAACCTTCTTTGCTTTGCAGATAAATTGAATTGAGAAAGGAAATACTTCAAGACTCAATGGCACTCCTAACCTTAAAATGGGTACCATAAAGGCAATGATGTTATTTCTTAATATCATGGATATAACAAGCATCTCTTACTCATAGATATGAAGTTCTCTTTCATTATCATCAAGCTTTTGACTTGGTTGGAATAGGCTAGTCTTTATACACATTGGATCTTCTTTGGATCAAGCATGATTACCTTTTTCCCACTTTATGGCGCCCAAGTACTCCACCTCATTTTCCATTAAATATCATATATTTTATTTTACAAAGAGATTGTGTTCCCTCAATGTGTTGAAGACGTCTTTTATATACTGCAAATGGTCTTCCTTATTCTTGCTTTAGATAAGAATATCATCAAAGAATGCTATAATCATTTTGAATAAGAATGGCAACAATACATTATTCATCAAAGTTCAGAAGGTAACAATGCATGTAATAGCCCAAATGGCATCATTAAGAAATGGTGCAGACCCCTTTCAGTTTGAATGTTATTTTGTAATCATCCCCTTCTTCCATTATTATTTGATGATACCCAAATCTTAAATCAATATTTGTAAAGACCTTGGAATTCTTCAACTCATCCAAAAGGTTATCAATGTAGGAAATTGGATATCTATTCTCTATGGTGCTCTTGTCGTCTTTATAATCAATGCACATCCAAAAAGATCCATTTTTCTTCTTAACTAGAAGTACAAGAGAAGCCAACAGTGATATACCTAATTGAATGAAACCCATTTTTAACAACTATTTAACTTATTTCTCCACTTTTTCTCTCTCATAATGGGATAATCTTTAAGGTGGCTTGTTGATGGGCTTGGTATTAGGTGCCAAGTCTATCAAATGATCTATTTCCTGATGGGGAAGCAATGAAGAATGAGACTAAAATAAATTTGTGTACTCTTCCAAAAGCTTGCATAAGCATCCACTCTTTAAAGTTTAGGCAAAGAAACTCACTAATTTCCATCCATCTTGGAGAGAAGAAGGGTGAATATGCAGGACATACCATTGATTTCCTTCTTAATATTCTTGAAACTAATTAATTCTACTTGTTTATGAAGAATAATTGCTCCTCCTTTCAAGTGAATTCTTTTTAGCCAATCACAATCGTACTATATAAATATGGCCCACTTATAAAGCAATGAGATCCATTATAGTGGTACATGTTGAGGATAAAACAATTGAAATTGTGGAAAAACTTCATTGCTCATCTCATGAGCATCATTATCCACTTTTATCTTCAATGAAAAGTCAATTCCTTATGTATTCAACTTTAACTTATCAAGAGGCTTAGTATTTACAAAACATATGTGATGCCCATATCAATGAGAATATAGGCAACTTTTCCATTTATTGTCGCTTTGAGCATATTTCTTCTAAATGATCATCTATATAAAATCCACATGCAACAAAAGAAAACCCATCCATAGGATCATAAAACTCATCATGGAGTCCTCTTTATATGCATGCAGCTCATCACAAGTAGGAGTGGCTTCAACTTGAAGAATGTTCCCCTCATGTGAGTCTTTATCCAGATCATTAACAACAATTGTGCTCACTTTAGCATTCTTTGCCTTGCATTTATCCTTATAATTTGGTGTTTACTTATCTCCACATTTGAACTATAATCCCTTTGAATGTGTATCTTGCAACTTGTCATTAGATAGATGTTTGCCTTAAGTATTATTGGATAAAGAATTAGCATCAAAGTCAGCCCTTTTACGTTAAATGCTAATCCCTTTGAGAAATTAGGGTAAACTAAAATAAGAGATGATGTAAGAAATTATTTTAATTGTGATTGGCTATGGTATCCCAAAAGAATGCTTCTTTCTCTAACCTATCTGTAAGAGGTACTATAATAGTCATAGAGTACCTAAGAAATCTTTGATAGAAAAAGGATAAACGAGAAATCCATGAAGGGAAGTAGTATTGGTAGGTATTGGCCAATCTCTAATACATTATGCTTTCACTAAATCAGACTTAAAACCTTCTTCACTCACAATGTATCCCAAGTACTCCACTTCAGTCTGGATAGTTGCATATACTCTCTCAAAACAACAAATGCCTTCCTTATGTGAGGAAGATGATTCTCCAACAATTATTCACTATAGATGAGGATATCATCAAAGATTACTAATAAATACTTGAAAAGGGAGGATCGAACTATCTTATTTATAAGACTCTAAAAGATTGTAGGAGCATTTGTCAACCCAAATGGCATACAAAGGGAGTGATAAGTCCTCTATCAGTCCAAAAAAAGTCTTTATCTCATCACCCTCTCTCATCATGATCTAATAATGATAGCTTAACCTCAAGTCTATATTTATAAAGAACTTAGTCCCCTTAAGCTCATCCAATAGATCATTAACTCATGGGGTAGGATACCTATTCTTAATGGTAATCTTATTTAAATCTCAACAGTCTATACACATGAAAAAAGTACCATCATTCTTCCTAACCAATAATACTAGAGAGACATATGGTGAAGAACTAGGCTCTACAAATTCCATTTCCAATAAGTATTTGATATGGTTAGCCACTTCTTCCCTTTTAGACTTTGAAAGTCTATAAGGATGTTTATTAACAACCTTTGAGTTGGTGGGCTCTAGATCAATAGAATAATCTACTACTCTTTTTGGAGGAAGAGTTGTGATCACTTGACATAAGTCTTTGTATTACTCCAATAGATATTTAAGGGCCATATTCCTTGTTGAGTTCTTGGGTTGATCTGTGGTTTCCTTATTGAGATTGAGTACAAAGGTTTGAGATTGCTTCTTAAACTCTTTCTTGAGTTGTTTAATGGTGATAAGCTGAAAATCTGATTTATCTTGAACTCCCTCTAGGTGTACTAGTTGCCCATCACTCAAAGACTCTATGTATAGCTGAGAAATATCCAATGTTATCATGCCTAATTTATTCAACTAATCACATCCTAAGACAATGTTGATAGGGCCCATTTCTAGAGATATCAAGTCCACCAAACTTCACATTTTTTAGTAAGATATAGATAAATCTTTGAACACACTTGGGTGTTGATCTCCTCATCCCCGTTGACAACCTAAACTTTAATTGGATATTCCAAATTTGTGGAAAGACACTTCAATCAATCCATGGTGATTTATTTATGAAACTATGTGTGCTATTACACTCTCTACTAGAATGAAAACCTTGTTCCCATTGATACTGCCTTGGATTGAAGTGTACTTGGGCTCCTAGAACTAGTCCATGCATCCATTAAGATGGAGTAAATTGAAGTGACAACATGGGAATACTCATTCCTACTCAAATCAAATGGTATATGCCCATCTGGGTCAAAAGAAAATCCATTTGAGGGATCATAAAACTATTCTTGACCATTTTTCTCATCAAAATCTTCAATTTTAGTATCAATCATAACATTTAGATCCTCATCCCCATCTCCCAAATCTTCAATGGGTGAATATGCTATTAACATTGGCCTTTTTGCAAACACATTTAGAGACATGGTTTCCTATATAGTTTTCCTCACACTTTTTAAAAAAGACATTTTCCTTTCTTCCACTTGATTATTGGTTTCAAATTGCTTTGAGGATTAGAAGCATTACATGATGGATAGACTGGCACTCTTGAACTCCTACTAAGCATGTTGTTGCTAGCATAAGTACTTTCAACTTGGCCCTATTTTTAAAAAATCCTTTATTGTTCATAAATAGGATGAAATGTAGCTCTTTTCTATATTTTTTTCCATATCTTTCTATAGGCTCTATAGCTTTGAAGAGAGTAATAGGGTTTTGGACCATGACATCCACACATAAAGTAGGCCATAAGCCATACATATACTTAAGGAGCTTTACATTGTTAAATGTAATTTTCATTTACATAGTGGGATTAATGACTTGATTAGTGTACTCGCACACAATGAGATCCCTTTGCTTCAAACCGTACGACCGTCGAGGGGCAAGATTCTCTTCTCTATCAAAGAGACAAAGAATTGAGCCTTTAGCATATTAAATGCTTCCCATAAATCCATTAATTGTTTTTCCTTTTTAGTATAACTTTACCATGTATGTGCAAAAGTTTCCAAGTATAAGGTGATAAAATAAATATCCTTCTTATCATTTCTAAGAGAAATGGCAAAATAGGATTTCAACTTTAAAAGCCACTCCTCAAGATTGGAGGGAGATGATGAATTCCCATTGTACTTTAACAAAAAAAAAATCTCTTAACTCTTGAAAGGACATCTATCAATTTATAAATTAATCATGATAAGTTTCCATATTAACCCAATTTTTGAAGAAACCCTTCAGTAAGGTGGCTAAAGAGATCTTTTGAAATCAGTACGTAGGTAAATGACCCCTTAGTGCTTAAGAACTCATCCATGTGCTTGAGAATTCAGTCCATTTGTGTTCCCTATATAATCTTCCTTTTGGGAGGTTTCATTGACTTCAAATTGGCTATTTGGGATGTTTATTTATTCAAAAATACCTTAAGAATTTTAATTGATTGGATGAAATGGAACTCTCATATCATTGCTTGGTTGAACCCTCTCTTTGTTCTCTCTTTCACTCATTTGGAATGGCATCCCTTGGGAAAATTGAGGCGTGCTTTACTAATTTTCTTCAAGGATTTCATCTATAGAGGTTTGGTTTGGGCATTTGACTCAACAATTCTATTTATAGAGGTTGTGGTTTTGACTACTATACAACATTATCTACTCCATTCTTGATAACAGTTTACTATGCATACGAGCATATCTCATCTCATGTTTGCACATGGTATTATTGAGAATGCTAATTCCAGATTTGCACATGGTATTATTGAGAATGCTAATTCCAAGTTGCATTGGGATATCTTTAGAGATACCTTGGGGTGTGCTTTCAATTTTAGGCTCTCTCATTTGCTATATATACTCATCCTGGGCCTTAATCTTGCCTTTATGGTGTATCATAATAGTGTAGTAATATGGTACCCCCTATTAGAAAAACAGGGTATAACTTGAGCCATAAAAATCTAATCGTTTAGATTTTTTATTCAAATCAAAGCTCTTGATCCCCTCTTTGAGATGAGCACCTCGTCACTATAATAAGTTTAAAACACAAAATCCCATGATCAAAATGTAAGGAAAAAGACTAAGAGGAGAGAGAAAGTCTAAATGAGAGGAGAGAAAGGCTAGAAAATAAAGAGAGAAAGAAGTGAAAACCATAAAAACTATAGACAAGAAGGTGGAGATGAAGAGTATTCTTATTACTCAATGAATGATGGAAAAAAAACATCTTACATCTTATATACTCATGTTTATGTGGCTAGAGTATTTCTCACATATTCTCACTAAAAATAAGTGTTTTTTCCACTTCATTACAATCCATTCTCACTCAGGGGTCTTTATCCTAAAAAAAACAAGATATGAGCTCAAATGATTGTACAATGGAGATGAAAAAGTATTACTACCTTACAATGATTATGAAATTTGAAAAATCTTCATAAAACTAATTGAATTTGAAGTAAAGGACCAAGTAGACAACATGTACATCCATCGTAGGCCATAAAGATGAAATCTATATCACAATAACTTCATGAAGATCCTCCTACAAATAGTAAACAACATGTTGTCTACAATAGTCCCAATTGTAGTAAGATTGAGATACTTTTGATGGGATGGTTCAAATTCAATGTACTATATATATATCAAAAGAAAGATTATGTCATAATCTTTCAAGATATAGGTTGTACATCTCTAAAAATTATTCAAAATAAAATTTACTCTAAAATAGTAAGCTATCTAGAAACTATCCATAGTGAAATAGGGGTAAATTTGCCTAGCTTTCAATCAAAAGAGCTTCTTTGATATAGGGAAATTTCTCCAAGATAGATGTGGTGTCTAAGAAGCTTCCTCTAAATGTAAACCTTTTCACTTTATCAAGTATTCCATTATAGATCTAGTCCAAAGCTTCCTTTCACTAGCCAATGACATTTTTAGAAATGTATTAGATAATATTCTATTCATCCGTTTATGGTAATTCCTCAATATAATCCATTTGTGAGCCAATAAAGGGTTTAAGTTGACTCACATGGAAGACATTATAGATCTTAATGGAAAAAGGGAGTTGTAATCTATATGCCAAGTCTCCAATCCATTTAAGAATCTTATATGGCCCATAATAGTGATGTGCCTACACACGCGCGCGCGCAAAACAATAGTCTCATCCTCATTTGTCCTTATAAAATATTCCTTAGAATCCCAGAGAGCCTAAGAAGCCCAAAAAAAAGTCCAAATCTTCCCTAATGTAGACTTGGGTACTCTAAAAAGCACTAGCTCTCCTTCTTGAAACTCAGTGGGCCTTCGTCTCTCATCAACATTGAGTTTCATATATTATTGTGCCTTCCTAAGGTTCATTCTTTCTAGCTCTTCTTTTCCTTGTGGATTGATCTTTCCATTGAACTTACTAGAAGGGGCATCTTTTAACCATACATAGCCTTAAATGGAAAAACTCCAATACTCGCATATATGGTATTATTATAAGCAAACTTAGCTAGATGAAGCCAAGCATCCCATATATGTTACACATCATGATAGTAGTGGTGAAGATAAGCCTAAAGATACATTATGATACAAAGTCTTTCACATCCCTCCATAAGCCTTTCCAATGAAAACTTTTAGAAATATTATCATAAGTTTTGAATACCCCTAAGTGACTAGATCATGGCGATGAAGAATGCATTTTCTCCACTTAAAGGAGGAAGTGTAGAGAATAACAATCTTGTCATGAAACCATATGCAACCATTCTTAAGCTAAAAATGAGAACTTTTCTCCACTAAACCCTCCTAAAATTTTTGAAAAATATGGTGAATTATTCATCTAGCAGACAGACCTCATGTAACTCTTTAATCCAATCATTATGGAGTTCAATCATGAAACATACTTTACAAGCTCACATTCTTGAGAGGACTAGCCATAATGTTATCTTTGCCCCTAGCATGTGTAATGTTAAGATCATAATTCTAGAGATTAGCCACCCATCTTCTTTACTTTGAAGTAAGGTTGGACTAGATAAGGAAGCACTTGAGAACTCTATGGTTACTCTTCACTTTAAAGGTTACCATAAGGATAATGGTTCTATTTCTTTATTTCATGAAGGATATCCAATATCTCCTAATCAAATACATTCATTTCTATCTCCTTGTAACTCAATTTGCAACTTTCAAAAGCAATGACTCCATACTCTTAAAGTAGAATTGCGCTTATGCCCTATTCAGTAGCATCACACTAAATGGTAAATTCATTTGAGAAATTAGGGTGGACTAAAATAGGGGCTAAAGTGAGAAATTACTTCAACTAATTGAAGCTGCACAATCAGCTATGATATCCCAAAAGAATGTTTTTTTCTTTGTCCTATATGCTAGAGTTGCCAAATAGTCACACATTGCTTAATAACAATTCAATAGAAAAGAAGATAGACCAAGAAATCCATGAAGGGAAGTGGTATTGGTAGGTGTTGGCTAATGTCAAACACACTGCACTTTCTTTGGGTCAATCTCAATCTCTTCTTCACTCACATGTATCCCAAGTACTCCACTTTAATCTAGATAAATGCATATTTTGTCTCCTTGGAAAAGAGTCTATGCTCCCTTAAGATATAAAAAACCTTCTTGATGTGGAATAGATGGTTCTTCAATTATTTACTATAGATGAGAATATCATCAAAGACAACTAATACAAACTTAAAAAGGAAGAGCTAAAGTATCTTTGTTCATAGAACTCTAAAATGTGGCTGGGGTATTTGTCAACCCAAATGGCATAGTGAGGAAGTGATAAAGACCTCTATCAATTTGAAAAGTAGTCTTCATCTCATCACCCTCTCTCATCCTAATCTAATGATAGCTTGACCTGAAATCCATCTTTGAGAAAGGCTTAGCCTCTTAAGCTCATCTAGAAGATCATTAACTTGTGGGGATAGGGTACTTGTTCTTGATGGTAATCTTATTTAGATCCATGTAATCTATACACACGTAGAAAGTACAATCCTTCTTTTTTACCAATAACACTAGACAAGAATATGATGAAGAACTTGGCTCTATCAATCCCATCTCCAACAACTATTTTCTCTTTCATACTTTGAAAGCCTATAATGAGGTTTTTTTACAACCTGTGAGTTGGGGTTCTAGATCAATAGGATGATCCACTGTTCTTTTTGGAGGGAAAGTTGTGGGCACTTGAAACAAGTCTTTATATTCCTCCAATAGAGCTTTAGGATTGCATTCCTTACTAAATTTTTAGGCTAATCGGTGGTTACTTTATTAAGATCTAGTACAAAGTTTTGAGATTGCTTCTTAAACTCTTTCTTGAGTTGCTTAGTGATGATAAGCTATAAATCTGATTTATGTTAAGGTCCCTCTAAGTGCACTAGCTATCCATCACTCAAAGACCCCATTTATAATTGAGAGAATTCCAATGTGATCTTCCATAATTGCTTCAGCCAATCACATCCTAAGACAATGTCAATAGGAGTCATTTCTAAAGCTATCGAGTCCATTGGTTCTTCATAACTTTTAGTAAGATATAGGTGAACCTTTGAGCACATTTGGGTGCTGATCTCCCCATCCCATTGGACATTTGAAATTTAATTAGATGTTGTAAATATTTAGGTAAACACTTCAATTGATCCATGGTTGATTTACTAATAAGACTATGTGTGCTACCACTGTCCACTAGAATAAAAACATTCTTCCCATATATGCTTCCTTGGATTCAAAGTGTACCTAGACTCCTAGAACTAATCCACACATCCATTAAGATGGAGTAAACTGAAGTGGTAACGAATCATTCCCACCCAAATCAAATGGTATATGCCCACCTGACTCAAAAGGAAAGCCATCAAATGGATCACAAAACTATTATTGACCACTTTTCTCCTCATAATTTTCAATTTTAGCATGATTGATGTCATTCGAATCCTCATCATCATCTTCAAAATCTTCAATGATGAGCATGCTCTTAACTTTGGACTTTTTATAAGCACATTTAGAGGCATGGTCTACTATATATTTTCCTCCACACTTAAAACACAACTCTTTTTCCTTTCTTTCCTTGAATAGGTCCATAGGAATGAATTTCTGATTGCCTTGAGAAATTTATACTTTTGACTTGATGTCCACTTGTCTATTCTCTGTTTTATAATTATTTGCTAGTCTAAAATTACTTTGAGACTTAAAAGCATTAAATGGTGGGTAAGCCAATACTCGTCTACTCCTATTAAGTTTGTTATTACTGCCATAAGTCCTACCAACTTGGCCCTACTTTGAAAGAGTCCTCAATTGTCCATACGTGTATTGAAATATAGCCTCTCTTTTATATACTCTTCCATATCTTTCCACAAGTTCTACAGCCTTGAAAAGGATAGTAGAATTTTGAGCCACGACATTCATACTTTCCGCATACATAGTAATGTTAAGGAATTGATTGACATACTTATGTATAGTAAGACCTATTTGCTTCAATCCATACTACACTCTAGCAATCTTCTTCTCTATCGAAGAGACAAAAACATGAGTTATTACCATCTTAAATGTTTCCCATGAATCCACTAGTTGATTCTCCCTTTTAATGTAGCACCACCATTTATAGGTAAAATCTTCCAAGTGTAAGGTGGTAAAATGAATTTTATGCTCATCATTCCTAGGAAAGATATCAAAATAGTATTCTAACTTTGAAACCCACTCCTCAAGGTCGGATGGAGATGATGACTACCTATTTTACTTTGCCATTAAAATTTTATTCCTTAGCTCTCTTTATGAGAAAACTGTTATCCATTTATGAGTTGATCGTCATAATTTTTCATTTGACCTCCAATAATTAAAGAAACCCTTCCATAGGGTGGCTGAGAACTTTGCTAAACTTGCCCGTAGATAAAGGACCTCTTGGTACTTGACAATTCATCCTGTGTACTTGAGAATTATCATGTTGGTGCTACCAATATAGTCTACATTCCTTTAAATGGTTTCTCCAACTTTAAATTGACTATTTGGGATTCCTTCTCATCCAATATGATACCTAGGTAAATACCATGATTGGACAACCCCAGGAATGGATGTTAGGTGAAGAAATTGAAAGAGGATCCATTCATGATGCCGTGGAAAGGAAATGAGGTGACCACTAATGTTCAGTAATTCAATCTCCAACTACTTACAAGGATACGTCGTTTCACTTGAAATGGCCAAAGGAATCGTCCAATAAACAACTATGGAAGGGGCTATCAAAACCATGGTATTGACATGGCCAATGCTAGAGGATACCTTCAAAGTTTGAGTTGATGGGATAAAATGGAGCTCTCATATCATTGCTTGACTAAGCCTTCTCTTTGTTTTCCTTTTCCACAATTTGGAATCTCATCCATTGAGCAAACTAAGACACAATTTAAGTGTTGGATTCAAAAAATTTATCAATAGAAGCTTTGGTTTGGGCATTAGACTCAATGTTTATCTATGGATTAGTTGATTTGACTACTACCATTTACTCCATTCTTGATAACAATTTAACATGCCTATGAGCATGTATTGTCTCATATTCACACATAGTATCATTAAGATCAATGATTTTCCCTTGCATTGGGATGTCTTCCAGGTTCCTTAGGGTGTGTTTTCAAACATGAAATCTTTGATTTGCTAAGCATACTCATCCTAGGCCTTAGTTCTACCTTTATGAAATTCATAGTAATGTAGTGTCGAGAATAGCAAATGATGCTTGGCCATAGAGGCTAGATGTATGCCCTAAAAAGGCTAGAACATAGAAAAATGAAGTATGCTCTAGGAAGAGATGTTCAAAATCCCATATGCACAGTGAGGAGAGTGGTACTATCCAAAAATCTATAAAAGCATGTACTTGGCACTCATTTCAAGTAATGGAGCTATCAATTTGAGTTATTCAAGACTGTCTTTATGAGTCCAAACTAATCTATCTTGGAACCTAATTCACTTGAGTTACAATCTCTTCTCTCTATCATGTATCCTGTGTTTGATTTGTGTCCACCACAACTAACTAGCTCTAGATCCTTGTTTCTCAACATGGTATTAGAGCCATGGCTGAGCTAGGTAGCGAGTAGATGAAGTTTCTCTCCTTCTTTAATACAACATTATTCATACGAGGTGAAGAAGTCTTCTATTGTCAAGAAGGAAGGAGAGAATACTGAGGCGGCAGAAACAACAAAGGAGGATAAGAAGAAAAGTAACCATGTCCAGAGGAAAATTGCAGAAGCCAAAAGGATCACAAGCTGGATCCCCATCTTGAAGATCAAATTGCCAGTGGCACTTGTTGGCTGTGATATCGTCTTGTCCTAGGCAATGTGGGCGACCTGATGGCTACATCTTGGAGGGGAAGGAACTCGAGTTTTATCAGAAGAAGATTCAAAGAAAGAAGAGGAAAGGAGCTGGTGCGGTTGCATAATGTTGAGGTATCATATCTATAATTAGGATTTCGTCTGTTCCTTACATCCATAGATGTGCCGAGAACAGCGACCTTGGTTTCTCCCATGCACAGACACAGAGAGTCAGTGACCTTGATCGCAAGAGTCAGACATATCCAATTTTCCATTCCTAACCTTCACTTTGTGCTCTCTGACTCCAACTTTCTGCGATGGCTGTCAATGAATAGCAGACTGATCAGCTAGGCCTCAAGTACTTGTTCTTTTATTTTTTGAAGTAGTAGTGGATAAAGCCACAAAGTACATGGCAAACATCTACGAGCTTGCGAAGGACAACTCAGGGCCACTCAAACTTGGTGTGGAGACCGTGGAACATACAGTTAAGACAATTGTAGGGTGTGTTTATCAGAAGATAAAGGGGAAGCCATATGAGATTCTGCTCTTTGTTGATCATAAGATGGATCATGTTCTTGGAGCTCTCGACAGTGCTCTTCCTGAAGAAGTCAAGGAGAGGTCTTCTCATGCTATGCATTTTGCTACACCACCTACTTTATTTTTTGCTGAAAAGTCCAAAACAGGCAGGCTTTCATTGAAGGATTTACTGTTTACCACTGATGCAATGTGGATATAGGGCTTTGATGCCAGTTATTGCCTTGCAGACTTTCTATTGTCCATGTGTTACTCATGGTAAAAACCTTGCTAGGGCAGTTTTTGGTGGTTGCTTAAGTAAGAGTGGCATCTACTTTGTTCTTCTTGTAGGAACAATGATAAGCTACATTTTCTTGTTCACTTGGTCATTTCTTTCTGTAACTGCCATTAATGGTACACCTTCCCAAAGAAGAGATGATCTATTTGCACCAAGCACACATATCAAAACCTTGGAAGAAAATCCAATGTTAATGTGCTGACAAGCCACATACTCCAAGCTCGAGAGCTAAAAGGAAATGTATTCATCTTGTATGCCTAAAGCACTGCGATACCCATGATGACTAAAAAGCTATGTATCTTAAAATCCATGAAAAGCCAAAAGCCAAATCTATGTATCCCAAGGTTTATGTCAAGTCAAGCTACATCAATATACTTGTTTTTATCCATCTCAAACTCACTGAGAAAGAAGACCAAAAGGACCTCACAAAGAAGACTAGAGCACAAGATAATGAAGAACAAGTCAAAGATGAAGAACAGAAGACCAAGATGAAGATCAAAGGTTGCCAAAGAAACGATAAAACAAAAAGGATGAAGAAAATATTTTCCGATGCTACAAATCAACAAAATGTTTTTGCAAAAAAATTCCCAGAGAGGATCTCAAAATTGTTGAGTGGATCTATTTCCCATAGTGGATTTAAAACCCTTACCAAAAATGTAAAGTTTCAAGCCTTAATCTTGACTAGGCTGCCAAAGAGCTAGTCTCCTGGTCCATGTTTGCATGTAGGGGGGAAAAAGCCAGCAAGGGTAGAGACTCATCATTTGAGGAGGGCTGTTGAGAATAGCAAATGATGCTTGGCCATAGAGGCTAGACGTATGCCCTAAAAAGGCTAGAAGATAGACAAATGAAGTATGCTCTAGGAAGAGATGTTCAAAATCCCATATGCATAGTGAAGAGAGTGGTACTATCCAAAAAGCTATAAAAGTATGTACTTGGCACTCATTTCAAGTAATGGAGCTATCAATTTGAGTTATTCAAGACTATCTTTATGAGTCCAAGCTAATCTATCTTGGAACCTAATTCACTTGAGTTACAATCTCTTCTCTCTATCATGTATCCTATATTTGATTTGTGTCCACCACAACTAACTAGCTCTAGATCCGTGTTTCTCAACATGGTATTAGAGCCATGGCTGAGCTACGTAATGAGTAGATGAATTTTCTCTCCTTCTTTTATCCAATATTGTTCATACGAGGTGAAGAAGTCTTCTAGTGTCAAGAAGGAAGGAGAGGATGTTGAGGCGGTAGGAACAACAGAGGAGGATAAGAAGAAAAGTAACCATGTCCAGAGGAAATTTGCAGAAGCCAAAAGGATCACAAGCTGGATCCCCATCTTGAAGATCAATTTGCCAGTGGCACTTGTTGGCTGTGATATCATCTTGTCCTGGGCAGTGTGGGCGACCTGATGGCTACATCTTGGAGGGGAAGAAACAAGAGTTTTATGAGAAGAAGATTCAGAGAAAGAAGAGGAAAGGGGCTGGTGCATTTGCATAATGTTGAGGTATCATATCTATAGTTAGAATTTCATACGTTCCTTACATCCATAGACGTGCCGAGAACAGCGACCTTGGTTTCTCGCACACACACACACACACAGTCAGTGACCTTGATTGCAAGAGTCAGACATATCAAGTTTTCCCGGCCCATTCCCGACCTTTACTTTGTGCTCTCTTACTCCAACGGTCCGCAATGGCTGTCAATGAATAGCAAATTGATCAGCCAGGCCTCAAGTACCCTTTTTTTTTTGGAAGTAGTAGTGGATAAAGCCACAAAGTACATGGCAAACATCTACGAGCTTGCAAAGGACAACTCAGGGCCACTCAAACTTCGTGTGGAGACCGTGGAACATACAGTCAAGATAGTTGTAGGGTGTGTTTATCATAAGAAGATACAGGGGAAGGCATATGAGATTCTGCTCTTTGTTGACCATAAGA
This sequence comes from Lygodium microphyllum, assembly GCF_053477565.2. NCBI lineage: Eukaryota > Viridiplantae > Streptophyta > Polypodiopsida > Schizaeales > Lygodiaceae > Lygodium > Lygodium microphyllum. The sequence goes on from NC_141145.1 coordinate 130,544,274, forward strand.
TGGATGATGTTGTTGGAGCTCTCGACAGTGCTCTTCCTGAAACAGTCAAGGAGAGGTCTTCTCACGCTGTGCATTTTGCTACACCACCTAATTTATTTTATGTTGAAAAGTCCAAAACATGCAGGCTTTCATTGGAGGATTTACTATTTTCCATTGATGCAATGTGGATATAGGGCTTTGATGACACTTATTGCCTTGCAAACTTTCTGTTGCCCATGTGTTACTCATGGTAAAACCCTTGCTAGGGCAGTTTTGGTGGTTGCTTAAGTAAGAGTGTCATCTACTTTGTTCTTCTTGCAGGAACAATGATAAGCTACATTTTCTTGTGCACTTGGTCATTTCTTTCTGTAACTGCCATTAATGGTACACCTTCCCAAAGAAGAGATGGTCTATTTGCACCAAGCACACATATCAAAACCTTGGAAGAAAATCCAATGTTAATGTGCTGGCAAGCCACATATTACAAGCCCGAGAGCTATTCAAAAGGAAATGTATTCATCTTGTATGCCTAAAGCACTGCGATACCCATGATGACTAAAAAGCTATGTATCTTAAAATCCATGAAAAGCCAAAAGCCAAATCTATGTATCCCAAGGTTTATGTCATGTCAAGCTACATCAATGTACCTATTTTTATCCATCTTAAACTCACTGAGAAAGAAGACCAAAAGGACCTCACAAAGAAGACTAGAGCACAAGATAATGAAGAACAAGTCAAAGATGAAGAACAGAAGACCAAGAAGAAGATCAAAGGTTGCCAAAGAAACGATAAAACAAAAAGGATGAAGAAAATATTTTCTGCTGCTACAAATCAACACAATGTTTTTGCAAAAAATTTCCCATAGAGGATCTCGAAACTCCTGAGTGGATCTATTTCCCATAGTGGATTTAAAACCCTTACCAAAAATGTAAAGTTTCAAGCCTTAATCTTGACTAGGCTGCCAAAGAGCTAGTTTCCTGGTCCATGTTTGCATGTAGGGGGGCAAAAGCCAACAAGGGTAGAGACTCATCATTTGAGGAGGGCTGTTGAGAATAGCAAATGATGCTTGGCCATAGAGGCTAGAAGTATGCCCTAAAAAGGCTAGAAGATAGACAAATGAAGTATGCTCTAGGAAGAGATGTTCAAAATCCCATATGCACAGTGAGGTGAGTGGTACTATCCAAAAAGCTATAAAAGCATGTACTTGGCACTCATTTCAAGTAATGGAGCTATCAATTTGAGTTATTCAAGAGTTTCTTTATGAGTCCAAGCTAATCTATCTTGGAACCCAATTCACTTGAGTTACAATCTCTTCTCTCTATCATGTATCCTGTGTTTGATTTGCGTGCACCACAACTAACTAGCTCTAGATCCGTGTTTCTCAACATGGTATTAGAGCCATGGCTGAGCTAGGTAGCGAGTAGATGAAGTTTCTCTCCTTCTTTTATCCAACATTGTTCATACGAGGTGAAGAAGCCTTGTGGTGTCAAGAAAGAAGGAGAGGATGCTGAGGCGGCAAGAACAACAGAGGAGGATGAGAAGAAAAGTAACCATGTCCAGAGGAAAATTGCAGAAGCCAAAAGGATCACAAGCTGGATCCCCATCTTGAACATCAATTTGCCAGTGGCACTTGTTGGCAAGTATGCATGCAATAGGCTTCTACTTCATTTTTTTTAACAAGAGGCCCATTCTAACAATGAAGTGAAGTAAGGTTTGATGGGAGTTCCAATTCTTTGATCTCCTTTAACAACTAGATGCAGCTCAATAAAAGGATGAATGAGGGAGATTAAGGATGGAAGAAGAATACCTTTTCAAGTAGTTGGAGAAGGCTTGAATACTCTTAATGATTGATAATGCTTCTTGATGGTCAATGTAGTTTGAAGGACAATCAATTTTCACTTCTTGATAGTCTTGAAGCAATCTCCAAGGATGAGAGATAAGAAATTGATGTAGTATGACCATTTTTCCCAAATCTTGAATCCATAAGGGACTCCATTGACATAATCTTGATAATCTTGCTCCAAAGTCTTCACTTTCTTCAAGAAAGCTTAATGTAGATGAATCCTTGGGTCAAAGTGAAGTGTTTACTACAAGAAATCACTAAATATTTAAAGCTTGCAACCAAACTTGCATGGCTCCTTATTGGTCCTAGAGTTTGAAGAAGATAGAATGCTTGAAGAAGTGAAAGAACTTGATGAAAACGGCTCAAATCATGAGGAATAAGGCTCAAGACTAACCACATGCTGTTGATAATGCAGATGAAAGGGTGAAGTATCAATGCAAAGTGTGTTGCCTGGACAGGTGCTTATGTGGCTTCTTCCCCCTTCTCAATGGTTATCAACCTATTGCTAATGGTGCTCCATTGAGGCCCTTAGTTGACAATTGTGAAAGATCAAAGAGAAAAGTGGAGATATCTACTTCAAGTTCCATGAAATCCTAAAAGGGAGAAGAACAAGAAGTTTTCTCAAAAAATGAATTATGGTTTTAGTGTCCTTTAGAGCTGCTATAGTCTCCATTTTTCCAAAGTACCTATCAAAATGGCTTGAAATTGATGCGTAACCTATTATTTTAGCCCTGATGCTATCAAATTTATCCCAGACTCCTACCAAATCCTTTAAAGATGGTCACAACTAGAACTAGAAGGCCTACAGTCCTTGGCCATGTGTTTGATATACCTACTACCTTGGATTTTCTAGACTAAGATAGGAAAATGAATATGGATAAGTTGTAAAAATCAAATAGATTGCAAGCATAAGATTTGATACTACTTGTAAGGGGAAGAGATTGATAAGAGAGAGAACGTCTAAATTAGGAGAGAGAAAGACTAAAATATAGAGAGAAAGACAGGAAGAAGAGAGACATGGAAACTACAAACAAGAAAGTTGGAGATGAAGAGGATTCTTATTACTCAATGAATGATTAAAAAATAATCCTCTTACATCTTGTATACTTGTGTCAGTGTAGCTAGATTATTTCTCACATATTCTCTCTAAAAGTAAGTGCCTCAAACACTTCATTACACAAAAATCTAAACCTAAATTGTGTAGTCTTACACCATGTTTACACTCTATTTTAAGATATATATGACTTGTAAAGGATATTACAAGCCATCAGAATCCATAGGAATTTCAATATGACTTGTTGATAACCTGTAGCACCTATGTATTACCTCCTAAAGTGAATGCTATACTTGTAATGATTTGCACAAAGCCTACAATAACCTAAAAATGCCTTGTTTGACCCTATTTCAATCTTCAAGGGTCTCGAGTCTTCAAGAAAGCTTAAATATTTGATTATCCATGCATTATACTTATTTGAGGGGTAAAATGGTAGGAAATAGCTCCCCACATGGGCTTTGAACCATCATGGGTGTAAAAAGCTCCTCCCTAGGTCAAGTTGTGCATCCATTTGGGACCTTTGATAGTAAGGGAGGGTCATCTCTCTTTTGTCCTATTACCTCATCTTGTATCCATATTTTATCTCAATAGGAATGTCAACATGGCAATGGCATACTACTCTATGCACATAGTAATTAGGAAAGTGCAATTGGAATTCAAAGGATCAATGAAATGAGGCAAGGATTCAAATACTGAGTAGATCTTGGATCAATGACTCAATATCCATACAATATACTTATTATCTCTTATGTATTTTATCAAGAATGCAATCAAGCATGAGTTAGGGATTAGACATGACATTTGTAGAGATAGAATCACTCATGATCAAGCCTTCATAATGTATGAATCAAGCCCAATAGCAATCCAAGAGTACAAATAAGACACTTCTAAGTCACTTTTGTGAATAAAAGGCTCATTCTAATAATGGATTAGAGTAAGATTTTATGAAAACTATAATTCTTCAATCCCTCCTAAAAAGCGGATAAAGCTTAGCAAAAGGATGAGGGAGAGAAATTAAGAATGGAAGAAGAGTACCTCTTTCAAGTAGTTGAAGAAGGCTTGAATGCTTTTGAAGCTTTATGTTGCTCTAAAAACAAGGCACACTTGCTCAAGGATCAATGGAGCAAGGGAAAGAGCCCTTTAACATCTTGAAATGGTTATTGATGGAGAATTGGAGCTTCGTGTCGAATATCCCCAAATTCCATGTTATAATGGCCTCTTTTTCGACCACCACTGAGTCCCCCATACTTGTAACCTTGCCTTAATAGTCAAGTAGAAACATTGTAGGAGAGCCTCAAGACCAAAGCACTAATGACTATTCTCAAGAATGAAAGCTTGGAACAAGTGGCTATGGTTGCCTTATTAGTATTAGGGTTTCAAGAAGGTAGAATGCTTGAAGAAATGAAAGAATGACTTCAATCTTGAGCAAATAGGTAATATCCTTGATGGATATGGATCAAACTAAAAGCAAAAGGCTCATGCTCAACCATGTGGTGTAGTTGCCAATGCTTCAATGCTTAAAAATTAGTGCAAAATGTGTTGATTTTGTTGTTGTCCACATGGCTCTTTCCCTTGCTCAATGGTGACCATTGCATTGTTTATGGTGCCAAGAAGGTCCCTTGAGGTCCATAGTTTTCAATGGTGGAAGATCAAAGAGAAAAGTGGAGATCTCTTGGTTCAAGTCCCATGAAAGCTTGGAAAGAATAAGAAGAAGAAGTTATGTACAAAAAGCAATTGAGACTAAAGCTCCTTCTAACTCATATGAGTCACTTTTAGGAAGAATACCTCTAAACTCTATGTAGAAGTTGATGACTACCTGCCATTTTATCTTATCCAGCTCCAAATTTGTCATTTGCTCTTGTCAAAGCCTTCAAGATAGTCATTGTCACAATAAAGCTAAAGAGTTGGGGGAAATTATATATTCAACCCCAACCTTGTGAATGGAGCATTCTTATTTATCATGGAGCTGTTGAAGGATATATCGAAGCATTCTATGAAGGGAAATCATTACTAGATAAATGTTTGGCCACATTATTATCATTGATCAATAGGATGTCCAATTAAGTCGTTGTTTTAGTAGAGAATAATGACTTTATGGGACCTTCTAGTACATCTATTGCTAGTCAACTAGATGTATCTAATATAGTTAAATGGAAGTTTCTTCTTTTTATCAAAGGTTTTGATGGTGGAATAACCACCCTCATGCATTTGTTCCATGTTAAGGAAATGAGTGGAGAAGGAGATGAAGTGCCCTATTTCAAAGAAAAGAATTTGTTTTTGGTGAGGTCAAATTCAAATGGAACCCTTTGTAGACCTTGAAGGGGAAAAAGAATAATTTCTCAAGAAAATAGTAGGGTTGGGTATGTTGATCAAAAGTAGATCATCGTAATATCTAAAGTTATGACCAAAATGTTTGAGGATATTATACCTATTCCCTTGTGCAAGATCTTTGCAAAAAATTTACTCAAAGTGCAAGAAATTAGTAACACCAGCAAAATCAGATGAGCAACTAAAACCTGTTAGAATGCCATGGTTTTGTCTTTTAATTTTTCTCCAAGTGTGATGAAGGTATTGTTCAATAATCCATGAATTGAATTGTAGACAACCTTGCATTGACAAGGAGGGATGCTTTAACTCTTTTTTGTTAGACCAATGAAGAAGAATAATTACGTATGGAAAGGAAGCTTGTTTGTTTGTGTTTGAATGTCAAACTAATCGAAGTGTTAAATCACACTTATGAGTCCATTCTCCCCATTATGTGGGATATTTTTGTAACATTTTGAGATGCTCATTTAACATGTGTTGAAGACAATATCCACCTAGGAGATTTATGAAGATATCTTGACTTGAGTCTATGATCTAGAGTGATTGGATGTTAAGTCTCTAGTGAGTATGGCTACCTTTTTATTAAGTCCACCGCATAGAATTCTCAATACATTTTTGAAAAAAGTAAAGACATGACTGAGTATGTAAGTGTATGCATATACCTAGTCAGCAACATCGGTAAGCCATCACGATTTATTCTTATGAGCTTTAAAGGGACCCATAAGCAAAGGTAATTGATTACTACCAAGGGTACTAGGTAGATTATTAAGGTATTTTAACTCATCATTCTCGAGTATCATTGCCATTAAAGTGATCCATTGCTTTTGCAACAATAAGCTATTTGCAAAAGGAGGGATAGCTAGGGGCCTTGTTTATGCCAACAACATAGAGGTTTTTAGTAAGGTTGGCCACATTAGGCTCTCTAAAAGTTTCTATGTTTTGATTCAAGGTAGAGTGCATAGCGATTTGGTTTCTTTGAGGCATGTTGTAAATTGGTGTATGTAGACTTTTCAATTTTTATGAGTTCTAGAAATTCCTTTAAGCCTTCAAGAAGTGGTTCCAAATATTCTTACACATTGAGATTTTGGAGGGGATATGGTTGGGCTTTATTGATGTTGCTTGTACTAACATGTGGTGAATCTTTGAAGTAGAAATTTAGTATCATATTTATTGTAGTTTACAATGGGATGGAGGTCTACAAAAAGTTTCATGCAGCACATAGAGCACATATTTTAATGTAGGCAAAATTTCTAGCCAAAGATAATATCCTTAAAAAGGGTGTTAGGATATGCTAGCTTAGCAAAAAGAAGAATTCCCAAAAACATTTATTTGGTTTGACTGTGTAAATAAGCTCTTATTACAATATGGGATACGGATAGTTCTCACATGAGACTTTGTTATAAGGACAGCCTTCCTACCATGATTGTGTTGAGAAAAAATCTGCAAAATTATTTAAAAAGCAATCTTTTAGTAGTGGAGTTGCAATCTTCCAAAACTGCTCCTTTTCTCTTCACATTTTGAGAGGCACCATACTTGCTAATGGAGGCCTTTCCTAAAATAAAGGTAGTTTGAGTGCCAAAGTTGCTTGTATTGGCCTTGGGGGATGTTTATTGCCGCAAGCGATTAACTTTATGTGCTTCACAACAAGGCATTGTTGGTAGTATTGATATTTTTGGTATTGTTGAAGATTTTTTCAATAGCATGGCACCATCTCCTCTATTTTTGCTAAGTAGACTTTAAGAATTATTGTTAATCAAGAAGTTTTTTAGCTACTACAAGGACCATCTCTTGAAAGTATGAGAAAATTAATGATGCCTTTATATAGCATCATGTGCTTCTCTAGCCACACAATTAGAAAAGAGAAGCATAGACACTTGAAGTGTTTTTGCTTGAGAAAATGTGTTGATGTTATGCATGACAAACCACAATGAATGATCAAACCAAAGAATTGAGTTGTTTCTACCCTCCATCTTATGCCTAGCTAGGTCACAACAACATTTAATAGATGGTCTGTTATGGCCTTTCAACATGCCATAATAGCCACGAAACATCATTCTGCATGAATACATAACAGTGCTGCAAAGGAACTTCCTGAATGTATTTCTAGCCATCAACACTACATTATGTTCAAGAAATACACTAAATAGATGGTGAAGTTCAAGTCCTAACATGGTCTTAAGCAATTAATGACACCATAGAGAAAAATTGCATCATGTTTTCCACCATCGGTCTTAGTGGATTTGGTTGATACACAAATGCTATAAGTTGAGATACATCTTTTTTATATCTTTTTTATTCAAAGAGTTTCATTATCAATGGGCCATTCAATATGCTTTTCTTTCAAAGAGAGAAACACCATCATGTGCTAAATTGGCATAGTATTTTTCTACATTATCTTCTTCCCCTTAGAGTAAGGGCTACATTTCTATGGTTATTAGGTTGCCAAAGTAAACACATCATATGCGACCAAGGATGATGCATGCAAGATTGGAGATATGTTCCTAAATTCTATGGAGGGATGAAAGCACCCATGTAAGAACCTTAATCAAAACCCTTAACCCACTTGGGTGTCTCTCAAATGTTATTAAGAAATTTTGCATCAGCATTTGTATATTCTGCAAGGAACTACACCATGCATTGAGTGGGGTTTGCTGGGGAAGGAGTGGTAACATCCACAAATTTTCTTGATTATGCATTCTCATCTTGAAATATGACACGTTTTGTTCATATTCTTTGATTAAGCAATCAAGATTCTTAGCCAGAATTCTAAGCTTGGAAGAGGTAGTTATGGGATTGAAGAGGAAGATATGAAAGAGCTTTAACTAGTTAGAAGTATCCAATTGAAGCAATACAAGCTTATCATAGTTCAAATGATTATGAACAATAGTAGAATTAATGTCAATGAATGTACAATGGAAATCAAGTGAGGTAATGCAACATAAAATGCGCTTAGTAAAGATGGATGGTGAAGGAAGCGGCAAACAATATCCCATTTTTGTAAGATCAAGATGCCAAGTAGCAAACTACAAAAGGGTGACAATAATCTCAAATGTACTTATAGGCTTCAATAAAGCACATTCCCAAAGAGAGCCTATATATCAAAGTGCATTAGAAGATTTGGAGTATCACACACATAATGGAGTGTTGTTAATTCATTAGAAGACAAATGTTTCAACATAATATCCATAAAGATTTAGTAATGTTCTTGATAAAAGATAACGATTCTTAAAAGGAAAGAAGATGATGTGAAAATGTAGGAGTCTTTATATTATTACAGCATGGTATATTGCGATTTACAAAGAATTGAAATCTAAAAAAAACATGCCAAGATATGGGTAGAGAAGTGAGCCGGTACGTGTGAAATGAACACATCCAAGTATTAGTAAGAACCAATAAATAGACTTGTGTCACAAGTGTCAACATTTACTCTTGGTTGCTATTCCCTTCAATCCATATACTTGTTTACCTTTGTGGAGTCCATTCTGAGTATATTGCTATATGTATGCAACAAGCACATCAAGTAAACTCCTAGGTGGAAGATGGTTCAAAAGTTGATTCATGTTGAGACAAGTATAAAAGAATGGTGGAAGGAAAAGGAAAGCTTGAAGGAATGCCTAGGATAGAAAGATTACACCCTTTAGATACAAATAAATATATAATACACACACGTGTGCGCACACACGCACACACACATATTTGTAAGGGTGTAACTTGTTACAACAATTACGGTGAAATATCCATGGGCTCAGTTTATTGAGGAATTGGATTGAAATCTCGTGCATATCCATCATGTAATATGATCTACATGAAAAGCCATGATGAAGCATGTGATCATCAATTTGTTATGTCAAAATATATGGAAAAGTCACTTTCTATCATGTACATTGGAGGTACACACAACATAATTAAATAAGCGAGAATATGTTGCATGAGATAGACTCAAGCTTCTAGAAAGTTAGTGATGGGTGGCAAGCATAGTAATAGGTGTTCATGCATTGACATGTATATATGTGTGAAGGCAAAAGTATAAGCCATACACTCCTAAGAATTTATGTGCATATGAATCCAATTATAATGCATGTATTTCAATTTCAAAATGAAACTGAGACCTAGTGCTTATATGGATCCTACGTTTGCATGTAGTATTATAGCATGCTAAGAGGTTGTTTATGCATCATAAGCATGTGGAGAGACCTTCTACAACTATAGCTGAGAATATTATTGTGGAATCATGCACTCTGTTTGTAGTGCATGCGATGCAATTCTTGGAAAAATTCATATATATGGACATGACTATATTACATAGTAGAAGTGGCATTGTAGTAAGTCATATTCTAACAATGATCATGAAGTGCTCTTGAATGAGCAATGATAAATATGCAGATATGAATGGGGGATGTAACATTGACCACTGTGATGGATATTTACATGGTGTTGGCCGTAAAAATTAGGCATTGCATGATGGCAACACCGTCATGGAAGGGACAAGCTACATATGCAATGGCCACGATGTTGAGTTCTTGGAGGTAGGAGATAGATAGATAGATAGATAGATAGATATAGAGGAAGGTGGTCAAAGATTATGGTAGGAGGTTACTATGTGGAGGAAGCTACATATGCATGACTTTCATAGGGAGCCATGCTGAATATGGGGAGGCCTCAAATGAGACCATTGCAATAGGGTAGAAGAGAGAGTCACGATGAAGGATATAAATAGCTCATCCATGCTAATATTTTGAAAAAGAGGGAAAGAAAAGAAGGGAAAGTAAAAACTGATAATAAAATACTATTATATTTATGCGATCACAATAGCCAACTAGCCTAAGGATCCAAGGTCCTGAGGTGAAGAAAGGAAGTTCTAGTTCTTTAGAGGAACTAAAGGTTAGGGTGAACCTTAGTTGGTAGGAATGTATGCAATAAGAAAGGCTTGGCACCAATGAATAATTGGCTATGATATATGAAGGAAAATCCTTATTTGATTGAAGGGCATGAATTGGCATGCAGCAACATTTCAAGAATGATATATATGCAAGAGGAGGTGCAAGTAACACATGCATGAAGTTTTTTTCAAAAGATTAATTCACTCTTTCTATAGTTCCAGCGTATAACAAATTGAACCAATTGGTACTAATCTAGACCAATCCACCGAGAGAGAGAGAGAGAGAGAGAGAGACACAGAGAGAGAGAGAGAGAGAGAGAGAGAGAGAGAGAGAGAGAGAGAGAGAGAGAGAGAGAGAGAGAGAGAGTGTGTGTGTGTGTGTGTGTGTAGCAAAGTGTAAATTAGCATGTGGTAAGGGTAGTGATTTCACAAGAGTTACATAGAGAAAATGAGGGGAAATGGTGTTTTTTCAATAGTTGTCGTAAAAGTGGATGGTAAACTAAAGAGGAAAATATTCCTTTGAAAAGTCTAAAGGTAGAGAGAGAGAGAGAGAGAGAGAGAGAGAGTAATTGGAGAGAGAAGAATGATCATTTTCTCAATGAAAGGGAAAAACGCTTGTCGACACTTGCTCAATAAAAAAATAGTTCTCTAAGTTCAAGGGTCTTTATAATATACATGAACTGAACCTTTCAACATCCATGTTTACTCAAATGTTTTCTTTGATTGTTCCTCTCCAAATTGTTGGATAAGAGGGTGCCGTATCCCAATTCAAATCCAAAAGTCCATTTCATTTTATGGTTAGGTATAAAATACTAACATGACTAGAAATGGCATGCACTTTTCAACAATAAAGTGCAATCCATTTCTATAACTTATCAAAAGCCAAATGCTACCTTCCAAGTATGGTTTATATTTGATCCTACCTTTAGTATGACACCTTCATTCTTTGGGTTTATGGGGTACTCAATCCTTGGTTGGAGAGGCTCAAAGTGGGATGTCATCAAATCAGTTATATCCTTTTTTGTAATAGAAAACAATAGAGACCTTTCCTTATTTGACTGCTTATCTCAAAACCCTTCCACTCCAATATGAGCATGTCATACATCAAGAGATCCCAATATTCTCTCTACTAACTTCTAGTCACAAACATTTGTGGAGAAGAGATGCAGATTTAGACTAGTAGTTGCAAATATATAGTAGAATACAATCCACCAACAGTTGTCGACTTATAATTTGATAGAAAATGTTGACTTGGTATCAAATGGAGGTCTTGTTGGCAAATAGCAAGTGAGACTTTGACAAGTGTTTGACCATCAACATATTAGAATTAATCACCCTTACTTTTTAATGGATACTTGTATTTGAAGTGTTAACTTTCCTTTATCAAAATGCCCCCCTTTATCATGATTTGTGTGTCATCTACTAGAAGAAACTAACTTTTATTATTGCCATAATTCATTCATCATTTTGCAATTGAAAAATGTGGATGCATCTACAAAGAAAGACGATCTTCTCCTACCATCTCCAATAAGTAAGAAGCCAAAGGTCCTCCATAGGTGTCCTTGTTGGAGCATTTGAAACTCTCAAGACTGAGTTTTCATTGAATAAAGGGTGGTTGTAGGGATGGGAGGAAAGAGGCAAATAGGAAGAGAGTAGAGGAAGATATATAGGAGAAGAGGGGAGGAAAATTGCAAAAAGAAGCATGTAAAATGAGGGAGATTGTAGAGGAAGAGAAGTAGGGCAAGTTTGTGAAAAGAAAGGAGTTTGAATGTTGAATCAAACTTTTCTCACTTTTCCTAGATGCTTAATTTGATAGTCAAACATCTCATAATCACAACCACTTCCCTTTCCTAGATGTTTAAATTGACCATTTTTGGAACGAGTGGACATGTTAGTGAGACTAATGACAAAATGGTTAAGATTCCTTATGGTCTTGTATATGATACTAGATCAAAGCATATTGAGGTATACAATAACTTTACCACAAAGTTGGAGCAAATGGGATATAGTCTATTGATTTTGTATGATACAGACTATTGCACCATTTGTAGCCTTTCTACCATGTGATAGACAATGTTTGTGTCATGTACAATTTGAGAAGTATGCCCTTAAAAGCAAACCATTCCTATTAAAAAGAATCTAGACAACATCTCTATTATTTAGTCTTTATAAGAGTTGCACATAAAACACCATATTCTAAACTGGATCCATCTACTTTGAAACCAATTGCATTTATTACTAGATCATTTTAAGGGATATTAGCATCAGACCTAGAAACGCACATTTGATCCAATACTTGAAATTTGGCATTTCAAGAATCAAAAGTGGAACTTGTAGGCTTTTAATTAGAGAGCTTAAGACCTTTTCATTTGATGAGTATACTTGAAGTTGTAACTCAATCGAGATAGGCCATTATACAACCTTCACAAATTCACATATAACAACATGATCAACATCCATGCTCTTCACTTTCTTTAATTTAATGAAGCGTCTCTACATGTATACTTTTCTATTCGATAAGTAAGCAACCTTCTTTGTACAAAGTGCATTAATGCATCCCTTGTGTGTTTGTATGTTGTGGAAATTAATCTATAAATTCATGGATATGGAATGAGTTGAAATATACATTAATAAGCCAATTACAAGCATACATCAACATAATAACTAGAGCACGACTCAATTTAGTTATGCTAATAATAGTTCTTGATAAAAAATTTTAACTACTTATAAGGAATAGCATTCTTGCACCCATGAGTTGATACCTTATCTTTTGATCATCATTATAAGAGCAATAGTAGTGTTTTCAAAAGCTACAACTCAATACTCCGCTTTAACTAAGCAAGCTTCCTTCTCTCCAAACCAAGAAAGCAAGAACACAAGACTCTAGGTTCGAGGTGTAGTGAGCTCACCAACTTACCTTCTCGTGTTATAGGCCAAACGTTTGAAGGCTCGAAGATGGTTCCACAATGCAAGAAACACAATTCGATGTTGTCGCTCCTTCATATCCACCACCAAATACACCAATGAGTTGAGAAGCTAGTAGAGGAAAAGAAGAAGAAGAGAAAGAAGACAATGAAGAGCTTCACCTTCCCTTAGTCCCTCGCTCAACACACCTCTCACTCACTCTCTCTCATTCACTCTCGACAATGGAAGCAAGATGATAGAATAGAAGAAGAGAATAGAAAGCTTCAATAGTTGCACTGATAGTGCTTCTACAACATGGATGTACCAAAGGGGTCCATACAACTAAGACCTCCCACCCTTATGTAGACACAAGATTAGGGTTATGTCATTACTCTTAGGTTTCTCCACGAATTAGGGTTAGGGTTTGCACCCCTTTTGCGTTTAGGGTTTTCATAATTATAATATGGATTTGGGGCTAAAAAATGACTCTCCTTGTGGCCACATTTACTCAAGGGGACCCTCATTTGTAGCCAATAAAATTCTAGGTACTAAATGGATATAGTTGAGGTTGGAAATACCTAGAAACAATTTTCAACTGCAATACCTTTCAAAGGGTCCTTACCCCTCCCACTAGGGGCCACTAAGATATGGGTTGTCAAAAGAAACGGTATAATGAGAAATCTTTCATAGATTAAAATGGTAAGTATTGCTTTAGAGTGTTCACCTAGGAGAGAGTCTTAAAAAGTGAACTTATGCTTACAAAGTTGGACATACCCTTCTTAGTAGAGCTAGAGTGTAAGGGCCATGCCATGCCTAAGTTTGTAGTCTTGCACCTTGAAGTTCATTTTCTAAAAGTTAAAGGTGCATGTGTAGGTATACCCAAGCTAAACTAGCATTCAACACAGTTTGAGAAGAGGAAAGACATTGCCAAATTTGGATCAAGAAGGAGAAAAAAAGGTCGAATCTGTAATGATCAATGATTGGATGTTTGCCCTATCCACATAACTTCACGAAATTAAGGTTTAGAGGCTACTCCCTTCACGTGCAAGAGTCTTGCTAAATTTGGTGAGAAGTTGGTTGACTTGAAAGGCCACCCCTCCACATGCATGTCAATATACACAGAATTATGCAGGTCAATTGACTTGCGCGTGTCCTAAATCTAAGTGGTACTTTGTTATGTGTTGCATCTATGAGGAGTTGTAAATATCATTCTTTTGGTTTAATATTTACTTTATTTTACATTCTTTAAAAAAAGGCTTACGTTTAAGTAATGTAGCCTTTCAAAAGCTACGTAACATCAGGGATTAAAAGTAATATAATGTAATACTATCCTTGATGTCATACATTAGGTACCCTTGAATGTCATAATCGGGGTTGCATGGCGAGTTGGGGGGCTGAGATGCCTTCGAAGATTTAAGCAGATTTATTAAATATAACAACGTGTTCATGAAAGCAAAACAAAATGGTGAAAGAAAGTGAAAATTTGGTGATAGGGCAGGGCCCCGAAGAAACGTACAAGGAAGGGGAGATCCAAGGCGACCGTGGAGGTGCACTGAACCTGGGCGCCTTGGGCCTGAACGAGTCCAGGTGCAATGCATCTTGAAAATGTGATGAAAAAGCTGGCCTGCAGTGAAAAAAGCGAGATTTGTGAGCCAGCATATTCGGGCATCAGCCGGGAGCCACGTCAGCGGCCTCAGGGACGGGGCCCGCGGGATGCCACGTCGCCCAGCGGATGAGACTCCGTCCTGCAAGCTGGGAGTCTGACGTGGAAGACAGCGGGGCCACGTCGGCCGGGGCTTATATTAGATACAAGTGGGTTGGCGAGATTAGGACTCACGAGAGAAGGATGAGAGAGAAAAAAATTACAAAACAGATTAGACAGAGCGAGAAACAGAAGAGAGAGTGTGTGTGTGTGTGCCCCCGTATGTACTATGGATATGCTATCTGTAAATATGGAAATTTGATTTTTCTGTTTTTTTTAAAAAAAATTCCCCGCTTAATTTAGCGATTCTTTTTCTCTCTCTTTGGCTCTCGCATATCACCTTTCTCCATCTGGGTTTCCATAAGGCAGAGGCATCGTCATGCCGTGCCTAAGCATTCCTATTTCTCGAGGAAAAATAAGCACCTGAGTCTTTCTCTCTTTCTACCTCTCGATCTCTCCCTCTTTAGCCACACGTGACGCCCGCTCTTGTATAAAAGGGAACGCAGGAAATTCGGAGGAGGAAGAAGAAAGAATCAGCATTGAGAAGACGAAACAGAAGAAGTTAGAAGAGGAAGTAGGGGAACTGCCATAGCCTTTCATCTCCGCCATGGGCGCCTTGAAGCTCAAGACCGGCATTGTCAAATATGGCATCATCGGAGCAGGCATGATGGGCTGTGAGCACATCAACAACATCAAAGCAGTCGAAGGCGCTGAGGTTGTGGCAGTTGCAGACCCCCACATTCCCTCCCAGCAGGCTGCCCTTGCCCTGGTACCCAACTTGAAAGTAAGTTTCAATCTACCCCCCCGGCCAACACATACACACATTCTGATGGAATCATAGTCCATCAAATCATCAATATGCTAGGGTCACGGAGTCACACATGTTGATGCAACCATGTTCTTGAATGTAGCAATATATGCTAAGCGGATAGAGAGACACATTTTGATTCAATCCCTATTCATGAACTCATTAATTTCCCAAGGGGACACACACACACACACATCCCCCCCCTCCTGGATGCAACCCCTCTCTATGAGAGAGAATATGTTTGCATGCATGCTTGCCCATATACACGTGCACTCTTGTGTTGGCCATATGCATACTCCTCACATAGATGTGCGTTTACTTCTATCAGGTCTTCTCTGGCTACATGGCATTGTTAGAGAGCGGGCTTAGTGATGTTGTGGTGTGTGTTGTGGATGCGTTTTACATATGTGTGTGTGCCCGAGTGCTCTGTTTCAATCCTACGTGCATTTCTGACATAGATGTGTTTTACATGTATGTGTAGATGCACGTGTGTGTGCATGTGGGCTCTGTGTTGGCCATATGCATGTCTCTCACATAGATGTGTTGTATTTCTGACAGGTCTTCTCTGACTACATGTCATTGCTAGACATTGCGCTTTGTGTTGTTATGTAAGTAGAGACACAGAGAGAGAGAGAGAGAGAGAGAGAGAGAGAGAGAGAGAGAGAGAGAGAGAGAGAGAGAGAGAGAGAGAGAGAGAGAGAGAGAGAGAGAGAGAGAGAGTCTCTGTGCGTGCACACACGTGCGTGCTCTTTGGTGACCATACACATTTCTTACATGGATGTGTTTTGCTTCTGACAGGTCTTCTCTGACCACAAGGCATTGCTAGACAGTGGGCTTTGTGATGTTGTGGTGGTCTCTACCCCCAACTATACTCATTGTCAGATCCTGTTGGACATCCTCACGCACCCCATCCATCGCCATGTGCTTATAGAGAAACCTCTCTGCACCAATATTGATGATTGCTATAAGGTCCAATCCAAAGTCCCAGCAATGATTTTTTATGGCAACCAACAAACTTTTTACAATACTCTGTTGTTTCCTAGATTATGCACTTATCTATCAAGTTTCTAGCAGGTCCTTGAGGCTGCTAAAGCTCGGCCTGAAGTCTTGGTCCAAGTTGGTTTAGAGTATCGTTACATGCCTCCTGTGGCAAAACTCATAGACTATGTAGAGTCTAATGCTTTTGGCAAGGTGAGGATGGTGGCAATCAGGGAACACAGATTCCCCTTCCTTGTTAAGGTAATATGATCCCTAATCTGCACTTATCATTATATAATTTAAAGAAGCTTAGCTGGTCACTGGATGAGTCTAGCACATCATGGGATATATGTCAGATAAAGAGGGATGCAGCTAAACACATGATCTTTTTTTTGCCATTCAACCATCATTTTCTGCATTGAAAACTTGAATTTGGTGTTATATGAGACATTCTATGAGACATTCTAAATTCTATGCCTTTGTCCAGGTCCATAATTGGAATCGATTCAACTGCAACACAGGTGGTACACTCGTGGAGAAGTGCTGCCACTTCTTTGACTTGATGAATCTTATCAGTGGTGCAAACCCTGTGCGTATCATGGCTTCTGGCTCCCAGGATGTCAATCACCTGGATGAAAACTATGATGGGAAGGTGTGTATACTTACGGATGTCTGAATGAAGTTGAGTTTTCTTCAAAGGATGTACTGATGGCTGTATGTTGCAGGTACCTGACATCATTGATAATGCCTATGTCATTGTTGAGTACGATGATGGGATTCGTGGCATGCTGGATCTCTGCATGTTTGCCGAAGGTGGAGGGAACGAGCAAGAAATATGTGTTGTGGGTGATAGTGGAAAGGTGTGTAGCTTTGCTGTTTTAAGTGGTTTTTCACAAGGAGGTGCAGATGTGTTATGTTTCATACTGTTTTGAGTACATATGTATGTTTTTGTATCTTTGTGCATTATTAGAGTGAGGCATTCACCTTTCCACCATGTGGTGAATGTTCAGGGGGAAGCCTTTGTGCCGGAAAGCGTAGTTCGAATTGGTAGCCGGAAGGGGGGAAGGAAAGGAGTTAAGACTATTGAGGTCCAAGATGAAAGAATTCGGTGAGTGGAGGAACCCCAATTCCTGACATGTCAAACAGGCAATTAGCATTCCTATCTATGATCTGGTCTTCATAGACTTATAATATCATGGTTGTTTGATGTTGTGTTTGGACAGGTACGATGGATTACACCATGGATCAAGCTACCTAGAGCATTTGGAGTTTCTAGCAGCAGTAAGAAGTCATGGTGAGAAGCCACCAACAGTAGGTCTTTATGATGGCCTCTTAGCAGTCGCAATTGGGGTGGCTGCACAAAAGTCAATTGAATTGGGAAGGCCAGTCACATTAGAAGAAGTTCTGGACAGAACAAAGTGCTAACCCCGCTCAATGCACATTGTCACACATTTCAGTACAGTGAGCTACATGAGCGAACTGCCTCTGTCAATTGCCGATTGATGTATAGAGTAGAGCAAGTGGGACTACATAATTTTGCTCTAATAACCCCCACTTGATGTAATTTTGCCAAACTCCTCTGAAAAGGCAGAAAGGCATGGTTAGGAAGATTGATCGCCCTCCAAATATCATTCATGTAAGCAGACATCTTGCCTGCTGCAAAACTGATGCTAAGCAACTGAGAGATGACAGCCATCTGCTGTCTTGATGGACTTTTGTATACATTAATCTTCCCAATGAATTTTGCTGAAATGTAATCACATTAGAAAGGAATGGTTTCATTTCAACCACCCAACATTTGTCTTGACGGACTCTCGTAACACATTACTGAAATCTTCCCAATGAAGTTTTGCTGAAACGTATCACATTAGAATAAAACGCTTTCATTTCAACCACCCATCATCAAAGAGGACGAGAGGCTCTGCACTGCACTGCACTTTATCATTCCCGATGTACGAAATACAAACGCCGATGCAACAATGAACCGGGCATCATAAAGATTGCTTAATCATCAATATACATTATCTTTTTTAAAGATTAAAGATTAGGACCTTTTGTGCCTCCTGGTACACCACCTCTGACAATATCCCATAATTACAAGGGGGGATTTCCATCTTGCCCTTTGTCAAAGAAGAGAAGGCAACTCGTGAACTTTGTTCAACCAATCTCTTGAACTTTCTTCGAGAGTCTCGACTTCCCTGCAGCACCTACCTACACATAGGTGAAATAGTAAACGTTTTCTCCTCCCATGCAACAAGCGAGTCACCATCACCAATACTAGAGAGCTCTTCTTTATGCCCGTGTCTTGTAGGTAGCTATACATCATAGAATGCTTCAAAAGCCACGAATTGACCCTTCAAAACGGGTAGTTTCCCAAGTTGCTAGGTCTACAGTGTTTCCCTAGAGATGCATGTCCTTTGTCCTTTGGATGCGATCTTGCTCAAGGAAAGGCCTAGGGATGCATAGATTCAGAGAAAAGGCCTAGAGGTGCATGGCTTGTGATTCAAAAAGCATGACCATTGAAGGGTGTGATCATCACCACCATATCATGATAACATGTATCATTCCACCTCTTCCCTACAAGAGGAATTTGAGTTGATTTTGTGTTTCTATAGTATTGATTGACATTGCTTCATAGTGATTTTTTGAAGCCACTTGAAACAAGATTTTTGAGCTTTCATGAATACACTAATGTGCAAGCCACCTATCATTTGGAATATTTTTCTTTGAATATCCTTTCAATTGTGCTCCAAATTGTTTTGTGAAAATGATAGATTATTGCTACAAAAACATTAAAAGTTTGTAAGAAACGTCTTAAAATGGTGTGTTTTACTTGCATAGAAAATATTAGCATTGTTTCATAAAGCGACACAGTGCCTTGAAGCTGAGGTGACAACCATTCAAATATTTGCTTCATGGATGATTCAATCCCAATTGGATGCTTTGAAGCTGGGGGGACAGCCATTCAAATATTTACTTCATATGATTCAAACCCAATTGGATGACTCAAGTCCAAACAACATGGCCAGGGTTAAATTCTCTTATATTCGATTGCGTAACAATGTAGGCCATCCTTAAATGTAAATGCAAATGGCTTTTGTTTTCTTTATGCTTTGAGATCCTATGTTTTCTATGTTGATTGCAGGCTTAGAAACATCAAAGATCTTATTATAGAGGCCTATCTTCTATTTGATATCTATCAATGACATTTGAGTTGTCATTTGAAAACATTTGACTTGTCAATGGGAAATTGTTTGGGAGAGTTGAGGCTTTAAATACTTAGGAAGGCATTTATCCAAGTTTTTGGATGCGAATAGATATGCGACGCCAGGGAATCAAAACCCAAGGTTTGAACCCACATATCCATAATACTCAACCCACACTCAAACCCCCTAGGCTAGGATCGCATTGGCACTTATCCACCTTTTTGAGAAGGGGATTTATCATTATGGAAAATAATGGAGGGGTTTTTTTCATTTGACGTGCAAGATGGGCTAAACCCATTAATACAATGAAAGGCAATATAACACATTAAAGAAATTTCACTAGGCAATTCATCTACCCCCTAGTGGTTTATCTTCCTTCAGACGAAACATTGCAAGTCTTTGTATCTTATTTGAAAGAAAGTGTATAGCATAGATTAGCGTAGAATCGAAATTAATGCATGTAGGCATAGGTCTCTTGAGGTCATCACTTGAGCACCTCTACCAAAGTATCCTCATCCACTTCGATTTTGTATCCATTCTTGCTCCCCACTTCGCGAGTTAACAAGGCCTTGCTTGCCAGAAGTGACAAAAAACCTTAGCAATGCCTTTGTCGTCGATATACTTGATCCTTAACCCTTGCACCATATGTTACTTCTAGAATTGTGTCCTATAGTCATGTTACCTTTGTAATGTGTCTTACTTATAGCCTTTCCTTAGCAATACGCCCCCTAGAGGAAAAGGATGACCTACTATCACCTACTTGTAGTGACAAGTAGTACTGTTGTGCCTTAAATTATTCCTATCTTTTCCAAGCAATTTTTAGTGTTAAATAAAGTTGCACCAACAATCTAATAACCATGAGGATCAATAACCATAGAGTGCATGCATTGCTTGGTTACTAGATGTGTGTGATCTATCACCAATGCATGCTGTGATATTTCCAACCATCACTAGCATACGTGAAAGAGACTTTATTCATAAGATGAGTGTACCACTTTAGTTTGTTTTCATGAAACTTCAATTAGTATTTTTCTTGATCCCAACATAAAGTCCCCTATTGTTCCGAGACAATATATCCAGCTTTTTTGTGAGAAAATAATAGAAACTAAAGTGTTAGATTTCATATTTTGCAATTAAGGGTAAGTATTTACAAAAACTTGTTCACGTCTATCACTTTTTTTGTGATTATTATCTTCACAGATATGAGGCCTTTCATTCCGATTTCTCATAAAGCATACTTGGTTTTTCCAATTGTTTGGTTTTACCAATTGCTAGAGGGAAAGTATTCTTATTTTTACCTTACGCTTTTTTGTTCATCTCTAAAATTGTTCTATGGCGGACGTCCATTAGAGAAGATTTTGAAAAGCCTAAAAAAGTTGGGTGTTTTAGGATCATGATGTATGTAGTAGTAATTACTACAGTAGCTTAGCAATTGGCTTTCATTTATGCCTATTATACCTCAAAGTGGATTGCAACTAAGATATTGAATCATACGATTTTGTCCAATGTGCCTACGATGAGTTAGAGAACTTTAATATGATTCTTTCCTTACTTTTTATCATTTATAGGACTTGTATTCTTTGGCACCTTACTTGCAGATTTTCCTTCTACACCTTTTCCTTTAGGCCCAACCGCCTTCCTTTGTACTTCTTTAGATTCATGGTTCTCAAATTGAATTTGAGATCGAGATGAATGCTCCTATTAGTTTTTCATAGTCTCTTCTCACTCCTTGTACTTTGACAATCTTTTGCACAATGACCAATCTTTGTGCAAATGGTTGGGCCACACCAAACTTTCAGTTAAACTACACAAGAAAGCAATTAGCCTAGAAACCAAGCATGTAATTATGGTTGACATAGTAATGTGCATGACACATGCATGTACATATGCACAGTAATAGTGATCTTGAGACAATACCACCATAATATCCTATTATATGAAGCAAACATGCATCACAAGTTAGGTGGATCTTCTTGCTCCAAGCCATAATAGTTTTGTCTAAGGCTACAAAATTGAAAGAGGCAATGCAACAATGGATCTATTAAACTAGAGACAAGGAGCTACTAGCTTACATAGATAGAGATGGGGTGTTGAGTCACATTGGATGCATGGCTTAGTTGTACTATCTTTAAGGCTATGTGCAGCATTACTTGTGGTGGTGCTTTGACTTCCCACTATTCTTATGGGGTTGCACCATAGCTTTAGGATGGCAGCTCCACCCAATGGCCTAACACTTCTGCACATAGAGGACCCGATCCCATGTTTCCTTGATCGTATAGCTATGACCTAACACTTGGCATGCATAGAGGACCCAATCCCATGTTTCCTCAACCATAGTAGTTTGGAGGGGGAGACAATGGGAGGCAGCCGGTTAGTGGAGTTTTGACAGTGTCAGTTATTGGGGCCTATGATTTTCTTGGATGTTCATTATCAACACTGTACCATAAGAAGGTTTAAACAAATTCCCACTATAATTCCAACATTGTGAATTACAACATCACGAGCTTCTACTCTAGAGGTACCGCATACCTAGCTAGGTGCGGTTGGGGGAAAGGATTGCCAGCCCTACCTTGGGGCTGGTAGGCCCCAGCCCCCATATACACCTAGCTAGGTATGTAGTAGTCCCTCCCATACCTAACTAGGTGTGGTCACCTGCATCTAGCTAGGTATGTGAGAGGCTGCTAGGTATGTGATGCCTCTCGGAGTAGAAGCTCATGATATGATCAGCAGCCCCATGCTTGTGACAGTGCCTATCTAAGTATGCGATGCGTGGGGAGGAGAAGCTCACGACGTTGAACACTATAGGGCCCAGGGGGGAAAACAGACGACCTTTTCCCCTCACGGTATAAACGTGAGAAGCTTCTTGCACACGTCATCTCGACCAATCATTGAGGGGAAAAGTCAAAAGACTGCTGGTGTACGGCATTACAACCAATCATTGACGTAGAAGTCGGATGCGTGCATGGCATTTGTAGGCAGTTGGAGATAAGGCTACAGTTCACGATATCCGATGATCTGGAGGGTTCTAGAGACCCTCCAGCGCGAGATAGAGCTGGGATTAGTCTGATTTTGTGAGGCTCAGGAATCCTCAATTGCCACGGCCATGCAATCCAATGACGCGGGTGGGGATGTGGACGATGGGGTCCAGGGCCTCTGGGAGTCTGGAGAGCCGATAGAGGATGGTGCTCTCCGTGAGGAACATGGGGATGGGTCGCTATCCGGTCGGGGTAGGGTCGACGAGGCGAGGGGTGTACTGGATAACAAGCAAAGCCTGTGCCGGTTGTCCTACGCAAAAACCCGACTTGTGACTACTTTTATGCACCTGCGTCAAAAAATATATATTTTGAGCTTCTTCCGCGCAAAAGCTGCTCCCATCAGCAGTTGCATTTGGAGGAGATCCGTAGGGTCTACAGACTACGACTCTGGTCCCTCATCTCGCACGTTACATGCAGGACGTGCTATACTCTTATTCGATCCGCACTCGTCGAGAGTACCAAACACTTTCTAGGCATAGGATCTCCTCCCCCCAACCTACAAACTTATCCGTTTCCAGCTCACTAAGTGACAAGGCGCCTAACCAGGAGTGGTGGGTCAGTCCATCATTCCAAGGCAAAATGAGAAGCTGAGGATCCATCCTTGGCCGCTTAAAGCAATGAAATATGAAGTAAAGCTAAGACACTCTTAGACCAACGCAAGGATGGTGGTAACCAGCATCCCAGCCATGTAATGGAGAGTGGACAGCTCGATCCCCAAGCTCACAAACCCTTCGACAATGTAATGGAGAGTGGATAGCTCGATCTCCAAGCTCACAAACCCTTCGACAATGGGAGTATGAGTGCAGTTGAGGGGTTAATGGATGGAGGAAACAAGAGGGTAAGCACTTGCCAACCTTGGATGAGGTATCTTTATCCATGGTGGTGGAGATGTGGGCACTTCATCTCCAAGCTATGACATGCTCCCAAAAAGGCAAGGCAAGTATAAGCAATTTTGATGAATGCTAGAGTAAAGGGGCAATAGAGTGTTATCTAACATTATATCTCTTTCTTTTTCAAGTAAGTTACAATTAAGGAAAAAAAGAAGAACCATATATGTCATATGGAAGTCAAATAAAGGAATTTCAAAAGGTTTATAAAAGAGTAGCAATGAGGAGCTAATAGAGTGACATGGAAGGAAGCATGATTTTCAAATATATTAAAACTCTACATGGTTGAATTGTTTGACTCACATTAATGTTATATGTAATACGTTAGAATTTGTGCCACAACTTTAAGTGTCTAAAAAAGATGTATGTTTTGTGCACAACTGACACTTAGTTGGGCTAGGGTGCATTTTGTTACTAGGGGTATCACCTTATTGGCTTCCTTATCCTATCACGCACACCGATGCATTGTATACCTCTACTTAGAGCAACATGGAATTCATGAACCAATAGTAGCATTCACACAAAAACTTGACCTAATGACAAGTGTCGAAAGAAAAACTGATCACATGATTGTGGCCTCAAAAGCTACTCCATTTCTAGAGTGGTTGCATTGATGACTCTATACTTGCCACTTGCTAGTAACTAAAGGTAGCTGTAGGTGTGATTGATGTCAAGGTGGTGAGGTTGGCAATTGACATAGACCATAGCTTCGTGTCTAGTTATTGGATAATACTGATAGGGCAAGGATGGCCATGGATGCTATTCCATGGTAGGTTGGAAAAGGATAGGATAGTGGATGGTATTCACCCATTCAAAGTGTCACAACTTAGTAGTGGTGTGTAGCATTATGATAATGACAAAGACAACATTTGATAGAGGCTCTACCATTACGTGTTATGCGTGCACAGAAAATGGAACACATAAAGAGAGAGTGAGAGAAGAAGTACTATGACTAATGATGATGAAGTAATCAACCTCTAATCTAACAATGTAAGAAAGCCTACATACAATCAAACCTTGCACTATGGATTGGCCATGCTAGTAAGGGAGCTAGGTTGCAAGGTAGGAAGAGGAGGATGCAAGCAATGATGAGTGATGAAGAAGAAGAAGATGAAGCTAATGATCAAGTTGATCACATTGAGCCACAAGTGGTACAACTATGTGCATAGATGACAAAGACGTAAACTGACCAACTACTATCTAGAATGTGGCCAACATGTTGCTCACTATGCACTGTAGTGTTATATAGCCAAATAATGATTGGCTAAGATGAGAAATAGTCACCCTATTGCTTAGTGTGAATGCATTTGAATACCTTGGGAAAAACCCTTGGCAACAAGCCTTTGTCCAAGGACCCATCATCTGTATACTTGGTCTTGTAAATCCAATGACCACCAATTATCTTCCTCTTGGGAGGACACCAAACCAATTGGATGCATGATTTTTCTAAATGGAATTAGGTTTCTCATGCACATCACAATGCTCAATCTTCTATATGAAAGGAGAAAGGGAATTTGATAAAGAGGATGAAGAAGACCCACTAGATGATGCGTGTTTGAGGGGGATAAGACAAGAGGTGAGGGCTAATCCTCATGAAATACCACATTTGGATTCGTCATTAATGTGTTGACCATAGCAAATGAAGGTTTGCAGCCTTGGGCTCGGCATCTAACTTCCCTCACTTATCCTTTGGCACATGCACATAGGCATCATATTTGAGAATTCAAAAATGAGAAATGAAAGGCCTTTACCCAAATAGGTCTAATAAGGGGTCTTCCTAAATACAATGATTATATGAGACTGGTTGCGGATATACACACCAATGGTAGCCACCCTAGCCTAAAGGGTGTGTGGAAGCCCTTTGCGCTTAAGCATAGATTGAGCCATCTCTAGAATAGTCTGATTTTTTTGCTTGACCATACAATTTTATAACAAGGTGAATGTAGTGCTAAACTTCATTCAAATGCGATGTTAGCTATAAAATCTCACAAACTTAGAGGAGCAAATTTAGCCTCTAAGGTCGGCATGAACACCTCATACCTTGAAGATGGCATGATTGATGTCAGGAGGTATATTTCACAGTGGATTCCATGGATGGTTTCCATAAAACTATTTATTTGCCAGGGCTTGTACACAAGGTGGATTCCTTGTGCAAGAAGCTAACGGGGACGCCTGTCCTTTTCGAGCGTTAGATTAATTTAATGTGCACGTGGGTGATTCCGTAAAATACATCTTAAATTAATGGATGTTTACGAGTTTAGAGTGCGCACTCAAATTAAATTAAGGTTAGGACAGAGTTCCAATCTATTTAATTATTTTGTAGCTGAAGATTGCTAGGTATTCACTTTTTTTGGGTTTTAATTTAATTATTTTCTAACAATTGTGAATGCTTTAGTTGATGTGTAGAGTAAGCAGCGATGGTGTTGGGTAGCATCGGGTGATGGAGTGAATCCAAATGCCTAGAATAATCACTATTTTTGATGGGCACATGCCTGATCACTAAAGGCGTGGTGCTAATATTTATTTAAGCACGCTTATTTATTAAAGCACTTAACAAAACATTTATTATCTTGTATGCACATAGGTGCTTGGTTAAATATTTCATTATTTGATATTTGTATTTGGGCACAACCTGACTTTTGGATGCCCAAACGCCTTACTTTCTATTTGGGCAAACACAAACGCAAAAGCAAAAGCATGCTATTTGTAAAGTGGCCTATTTTTGAGCTTGATACATGCCTTGTGAAGCGCTCACAGAAGGCATGGGGGGAGATTGTACCCAATTTGTCTCTTTTGTCTCATGTTGTGCAAATTTGCTTTTGCTTTATACTTGAAATTATGAAGGTTTGTAAAGTTCTTTGTTCTTGGGGACCTTTCGGTATTCACTACGCATGGGTACATCATCCGATCTGTGCACCAATGATTCTCCACCAACGTATTCCATTCATGAGAATGAAATAGTGCCTTCAAATTGAGCTTCAAGAAATAAACATAGACATATTTTGGAAACTCATCCACAATCCGTATAAGGTAGATGGTCTTATCCAATGAACAATGTAAATGGGTTTGCAAAAATCTATATGGATAGGCTCCAAAGAGGCAATTGCCTGATGATGAGAGGCCTTCATGGGTATATATATCCTATGTTGTTGCTTGCATTGAACACAATTGGAAAATACAATGGAAGACAAACATAAAGGTTTGGTAATCCCTTTACCAAAGGCTTAGTGGCTAGTCTATGGAAGAGAGTTGAAATCAAGACGACCGTAGTAAGCATGCCACAAAAACTCCAACTTTGAAGAAGAAGAATAGGCTACTAAGTTGGGTCAACTTATAGAGCTCCCTATCTACTAAGTCAAGTCAACTTATAGAGCTCCCTATCGATTGATCCAAAGGGTGTCACCTAAGGAAGCATCCCCCACCCTAGCCTCCTCTTAAGTGCAAGTAAACTTGGGTGACAAGTTGAGTGAACCATCTTCAAGATATTCAACTCTTGCTTGAGTTGAATCTTTCGTGCCTTTATGTTTGCTGAAAACATATTCTCAAAGGTTTTCCAAGCTGCATGTGAAGTTTTTACATTTCTAATATATTTCAACATAGTGTTTGTTATCAATGACTACAAACAATCAATACATTACCTTTTTGTCTTTTGCATCCCATAATTTTTACGCCTTTAATTCTTATATAGTCATAGGAGTACTTAGCTCTAATTTCTTTTCTTCAATTGAAACAAAATCTAGAGGCATTTTCCAATAACAAAGTTCATCACATAAAAGGACTTTCTCTATAGCATGGGAACTTGGCAATCTAGGTAAAGAGAAATGGTACCCACACCTCATCAATAGGCACTGAAAAGTTGTCATCAATTATGACAAAGCCCCTTCAATAATGGGGATCTTGGAGTAATTGTGTTGGAAAGTCATGTGACTTGATGCACTACTATGCACAAGTCAAGGCTCCTCTAAAAGAAGAAAAACCCAATGCAATGCCATCCATCTCATATAGATGTATAAAGACACACTCTATCATCATAGCTTGTGTAGCTTTAGACTCTTTCACTCTTTCATTTATCCTAGTTTGAAGGAGAGGGTACTTCTAATATTTTTCCAGAGGGTTTTTGCATCTCTCATTGAGAACCATTTTGAAGCTCAATGGCAACTGCAACGAGAAGCTTGTCTACACTTGGCTAAAGGAGGTGGAGAAACACCCTTGCCTTGATGTTGCAAATGGAGGGATTTAAATGTCTTCATATTCGAAAGAGACTTCAAGATGGAACAACTATATGGTGGGAGTTGAACCTATAGTACATTCAATAAGCACTTGGGATGAGGCCATTCTTCAAAACATCACATCAATGGCCTACAAATTGCAATATTAAGAGGAGTGGGAGCTCTTTTGGAGGGAAGAAGAGGAGGATCTGGACACTTTCTTCACTTGATTCACCAAATTATTATTAATGTATTCATTTCCCCTTATTTAGGATGAGATTGTTTTTAGAGCTTATGGTTAGCTTACACACCACGATTTTGATTGTGTGGATAGCTTGTTTCCAAGTTTATGGATAGCTTGCACACCACCGTTTTGACTGCGTGGAACACAATTTATGAGATTGCTTCAAAGTTTATAGGATAGCTTCCACACCACCATTTAGACTGTGTAGAGGCACCATGTATGATATTGTTTCCAATTTTATGGGAAGCTTGCATACCACCATTTTGTCTGTATAGAGACACACTGACTGGATATGGTTTAGATCAAGCCTTGGAGTTGGCTACTATCTATGATCAGTGGGAGAAGTGCAAGAAGATTAGTCAATCCAACCAATCCACAACTTCTAAAGCCAAAGATAAGGGAAAATCCACAAGAAGTGTGGGAGATAATTCCAAGAAGGTAGCAAATCATGAGGAGAAAAAGAAGTTAGAGATGGAGAACAAGTATGTCACATGCAAGTTTTTGGGGGTAAAGTCGTTTGTGCGTGCCTAGCCACCTGTATATTATTACAATGATAATACTCTCACATACACACTGCAAGCAATGAGCTCCTATCATTGTCACTTTATTCTTTATTCTTTAAGTGATATTTGAATACAGGGAAGGCCGATCACACATTGTGATTGTAGGAGCTCCCACATCTTGAGTCTCTCTCTCTCTTGCTCTCTTGCTCCATCCGCCATAGCTCACACCTCTCTTGTTTCTGCTTGCTCATGCTTCCACTTGGGCTTCTCCCTTCAACTGGTATAAGAGCCTTCTTCTCAGTGAGCTCAATCTCAATCCAATATTGCTTCATCTCTCATTCGAGTTACCTACAATAGGGTTTTGTTTGCTGGATGCTTGGGGGATCATATGTCATTTGTTTGAGATGCTTTTGGACTGATTTGAGCACTCTTTTAGCTTCAGTTTTCTCATAGATATCATTGCTATCATAAGAAGGCTGAATGCTATTTGTCTGGGAAATGTCCTCCTCTTGGCTTATGTGATGCTCCTAGGATGCTCATTTGATGCTGGACATTTGGGGAATGTTTGGCCAATGTATTGGAATGCTTTTGGATTGATTTGAGCCCATATTTGGCTCACTTTTGTTATCATTTCTACTATAGTAATAAGTAGGGGGGATGAAGCCTATTTTATTAGTGAAATGATATTCCTATTGCTTATTGATGCTTTAGGGCTACTTGGGATGATACATTGATGTCTATGGTTGATGCCATATGCTTGGCTATGCTCCTAGAATGCTTTTGGGCTCCCATTGAGCTCACTTTTTCTTTGTCTTGACTGTCATTTTACTGCTACACATACAATGGTGGACAACAAGCTTTTGACAGGGACACTCTATGCCTAATGCTCTTTCATGTAATTTGGGCATTCTATCAGATGTATTGGTGCATGACATTGAATCTCTATGCTTGGTTATGCTATTGAATGCATTTGAGCTTAGGACATTTGACATTGGTCGTCAGTTACTTCATTGGATACTTTAGAGGTCTATGAACTTACAGGCCTGAAGCTTTTATTGGGTCTTATGCTCCCGGCTATGTACTTGATGTATCTTGGATGCTTGGATGCCACTCACAAGGATTTGAGCTTTATTTTCTCGTTTGGCATCTGACTTTTGTTCCATTAGGAGTAACTTACTTGACACTTGGATGTTACATTGAGCTTTGGATTTTATTTGTAGTTGAGCTTAAGCTACTTCAACTTCTGTTGCTTGTGTACTACAGGCTATTTTGTATCAGTGATTGCCCCTGTTTGGCATTGATTTCTTACTGTTGTACCTCATTTTCAGCATGCTCTAATTGTAGATTGTAGTGTTATTTATGTGAGTAGTCCCCTCCATTTAATGCTATTTTGGTCATAGTTTGTGGACAGTTCATTATTTGGTCCATACCTCTTGTTTTTAACTTGTTTTGGTAGTGGTTTTGGGGTTGTTTGCAAGTATTGTTGTAGCTTGTTTGGTTTATAATGTGCCTCTTTTTCTTGCAGTATGGCTGGTCATTCAAATGATGGTGCCATCTTCAACATTGAAAATATGGACGCTGGATGGTGGATAGCACCAATTATGGCTATTGGAAGACCCAAATTTGGCAGGTTTCGGTGCATAAAACTCAAATTAGACTGATCAAATGCAAGAGCCTTAAGCTGAAGATCAAGATCAGGATGTATGGGATGACTTAGATGAGCTTTACAAGTCCACGATTATCCTATCCCTCAATAAGCAAGTTTATTATAATGTTATCACAGATGGGCAGTCTGTGTGGGATCTTTAGGATAAAATCTGTAATCTCTATGATAAGCAGAGCCTTGCTTCTCAAATGTATTGACTACGTCAGCTTATGAACCTTCATATAAAGAAAGGTACTAGCGTTTCTCAACATTTGAGCGATGCTATCATTGGTCAGTCCTTGAAGGGTATTGACTTTGAGGACAATACCTTGCAAGGACTGGCCAATGATAGCATAAACACAGTTAGTACTACTATGTGTGCAAATATGCATGAGAATGGACTGAAATTGTCTAATGTAGAGTGCACTCCTGACAGAGGAGATAAATGGAAACAATGTGGATGCTTCTCGTACTTCTCATGCTTTGACTACTTAGGGTCGCCATGATGGCAAGAATGGGAATGACCGCCGTTGTAAAGACTCATAGAAGTCTCATTTTAAGTCATGTGGATAGTCTCACAATAAGTCTCGTAGATGTTAGTTTGATTTGACATGCCATTATTGTGGGAAAGTAGGACCTATCACGATACAATGCCATAAAATGTGTGATGACAAGTGCAAGGAAAAGGGCAAAGGGAAAGCACAGGACAAGTCTGATGATCGCAACATTGTCCCTGCTTCTAAGTCGAGTGTTAAGATCAAAGAGATCAATGTAGTGCAACAACTTGAGTCTGATGATGATTACATACTCGCAACTTCTTCTTTGGATGAGTCACAGAGCTGACCGATGCCTCGCCTTGTTTTACTCAGTGGTGCTGGGGCTGATGGATTCAAGGCTTCCTATCATGTGACCCCTCATAGAGAGTGGTTCCACTCCTATCATAGTGTGACTGGATCTGTCCATTTGGGGAATGACTTGGCATTGTAGATAGTTGGTATTGGTGATATTCGGGTTTAGACAATATATTTACTTTGCATAATGTTCAACATGTATCGGCTCTCACAAAGAGTCTTATCTCTACTAGCATACTGGATGATGAGGGTTACTTTGTTTCCTTTGGAGATTCTTCTTGGAAAATTACATGCGGGAATCTTATTTTGGCACATGGTGCTAAGTCTGGCACTTTATATCCCTTGGTTGTATCTAGATATGTGGATCATGTTTTGTCTGTGGCTGCATTTTACATGTATCTCTTTGGCGTTTTTGCCTTGGGCACATGTCCTTAAAGGGAATGAAAATGCTTACTCATTGATAATATCTATTGTCCCTTGTCTATAAGTGTTTTGAGTCATGTGATCATTGTCTGTATGGTAGGAAAACACGTAGTACACACAATAAGTTTGGCACTCTGTGCATGGGTGAGCCTTTAGCTCTTGTTCATTCCAATGTCTATGGACCTTTGCCTTGTTAGTCATTATATGAGGCGCAAAGTACTTTGTCACATTCATTGATGATTACTCACATTAGGAGGCGCAAAGTACTTTGTCACATTCATTGATGATTACTCACATAAGGTCTGGGATATCATCCCATAAAGCTGAAATTTGATGTTTGAGCTACCTTTCAACGTTGGCTTGTTGAGAGCATAATTTAAACATTGCAAAAATACCAGACAAGTGCCAAATCACGAGAATTTAAGGTGGAATTCAAAGCTTGACGGAAGTGGAGGACACAGATTTGTTGACCATTTTAAGTGGCCAAGTAAGTTGGGAATTCAAATTACTTCAAAAGCTGGACTTTGTAGTGGTTGCAAAAATTTTATAATTTTTCAGG
This sequence comes from Lygodium microphyllum, assembly GCF_053477565.2. NCBI lineage: Eukaryota > Viridiplantae > Streptophyta > Polypodiopsida > Schizaeales > Lygodiaceae > Lygodium > Lygodium microphyllum. Next base: position 130,576,307 of record NC_141145.1, read on the forward strand.
GTGTCGGATTGAAGTAGGATGAGTTCTAGGAGGCAATTCAGAACTTCAGATGGATGAGCAAAAATTTTTGGATCATGAATTGGTTGTTGGACACAGAAGCTGCAAGTGATCGGCCGTGGGGGGTCCTTAGCTTGAGGTTTGAAGAGGCATGCCCATTGGCCTTGGGGGGGCCTTGGGCCCCCCAAGAAATTGATGAATTGGGGGGGGAGGGGGGTTTCAAACCGGTGAGTGTGCAAAAGGAGCACCATGATTTTTTAGAGATGAGGGGGGTTGTGGGGCTACAAGTAAGCCTGTGTTCAGATCATATATACAAGCTTGTTCCACAATTTTTTTGCTCTACATTGCCTATCTCCGTGCGAGAAATGATGGCCTGAAGAGGAAGAATAGAAATCAATATTTCTCTCTCCTCCCTCTCTCTCCTCTTGAAGGTGGTTCATGCGCAAGTAAATGGAAAAAGATTGGAATGAATATCGGTTGTTCGACGACTTGCACCAGATCATGGTGACGGGATCATGTGGATGCCAAGGAATGATGTCCAACATGGTTTGAGGATCAATGGCAGGTCCAATGGCTATTCGTGTCTTCAATTATAATATCCTGCAACACGAAATTAGCAATATGCCTATTTTATAAGAAAATTTTGCTTGTTTTTTACAATTTATGGTCCAAATGAAGTGCATATGGTATGAAAATTTGTATGAACCTTGTTTGAGATGTCTTTGAGGGTTGCAAGTGATAATATATAGAACCCATAGTTAAGTGTGGTCGTTTTAGTAATTCTAATAAGGTTACATTAGAAAATTAAAAACAATTATTAATAAATAAATAGAAAAAAAGAGAAAAATGGAAAAAAATAATTTATACCCTTAAAAAATTATGAATGTGTCCATGGATGTATGGTAGGTCTAAAGCATGAGGGTTAGCCTCAATTTAGCCCTAACTCTATGTTAGCGTATGTATTTATTGCTTTCCACACAAAAACAATACATTGAAATACTCTCTATACCCTATCATTGCAAGCATAACATCAAATGCTAGGGAGGGGAGGGGGTTATGAGTGCTAAATATAGGCTAAAATCTAGTTTTTACAATGAACTTTACATATAGAACACGTTCATTTTAAAATTTAAAGGGTTCAATAGCCTGAGTATTCTCAGTGCTGTCCCCTATATGCAGTAAAGCAAATATGCTAGTAGTATAAAAATCATGAAAAGAATCGGTTGTGCACATCCATGTTGCCAATTTTATTAAATAAATTTTTTGTGCACTCGTGGACATTCACCTTTGCATTGCATCCCATATACACGGTATCAAACAAGTATCAGCTCTCCTGGAATGCATAACACTTAGTTTAATAAATGTTGACCCATGATGAGAGCGTGAGAAGTCCCAAGCTATAGATTTAGTATGTTCATTTCTTTGGAGATTGATTTAGTGAGGATTGTACTTCATCTCTTGGAACAATTTTTATAAAGAGAGGACTATGTGTCGTATGTGCTTTATGTTTGGATGGTGCATCTTGGGGCGAATCTCCAAGGTGTAGGAGAGCCGTAGTGGGGCCGTAGTAGGTAGCCAAGGGGTGCCTGTGTATGTGCTATGAGGTGCTAAACACTGATCTATTTGGGAACTCTAATTGCTTGGACTCAAGAAGGGATTCATTGGACTATAAATAGTACAAATGCGTGTCTTAGTTAGATCAGCGTGTACAGCCTCCAAACACTCCTGTGACTGTAAGGCCATGGGGTATTTCTATTGAGCATAGAGGTCCAACTAGAGCCTTAAAGCTAGTGTCGGGCCCATTTTTGGCCGTGACAGTTGGATTGGTTAAGAACTAGTCTAGGTATAGGCCGAAATGCCTATTGTTAGATAATGGGGGTGGGTACGTCTTTTTCGATGAGAGGGGTATTAAACAATAGTCGATCGCCCCATGCACCCACCCTAGAATGGTATGGCTGATCTCATACACATGATAATATAGGAAAGGGTTCATAGTATGCTTAGCTAGGTAAGCTTACCATTACAGTTTTGGGTTGAGGTAGTGACTACTGCCGTACACTTGATCAATCGATCTCCTTGCAGTACTTTCAGGTTGTAGAGGAGGTGTGGTCTGGAGAACCTCCCTCGTATGCTCATTTGCATGTCTTTAGTTATGAGGCTTTTTGCCATATACCCAAGGACAAGCACACAAAGTTGGATCCTAAGTTCATGAAATGCATCTTTCTTGGTTATAGGGATGCAGGTGAGATGGACTATCACATTTGGTATCCACAAGCTCAAAAATTCATCCGTAGCCCCATGATGTAGTTTTTGTTAAAATACTGAGAATGCATGCTATGGAGGATCACTGATGAGCAAATAGACAATCATAATGAGGCAGAAGCATTGATAAGGAAGAACAACTAATATTATCCAAGCATAATGCAAGTAAAACTGATTGATAATGACTGATAGAATGAGTGTGGGGATGAGTTCCTTTTATAGCTTACAGTAGGTGGTATTGGTAGGTGGAAAGGGACCATGGTATTCAACAACCGTGGTTTTAATAAACCGTGCATACATGACCTAGTCTAAGGCTTTATTTGCAGTTTGTTTCTTTGCCTTGTTTGTCCCATATAAAGAGGCTATGGTGGATGTGACTGCACATTTCTCAACACCCCTCCTCAATCACAACCGTAAAAGACATTGAGTATACAAAGGCTGTCGTGAGTAGAACCTTGCTAAAAGTGTAGACATGGAAGAAATAAAAACAACCATACAAAGCTAGATGCTATTACAAGGCCTCACTAAGTGTGTAGAGGCTGTAGTGTGCAGAGGCTACATGAGGAGTTTAGGAGCTTATGGTGGGAACATAAGGCAAGTCCATATGAACAACAAAAGAGGGACTGGTGAGTCTTATCCTTTTGATCTTGGGTTTCTTCTTCCCCTTCTTCTTCAATGTTGGGTTCATCCTTTAAAATAGTCTATCATCAGAAAATGAACAACAAAAGAGGGACTGGTGAGTCTTATCCTTTTGATCTTGGGTTTCTTCTTCTCCTTCTTCTTCAATGTTGTCTTCATCTTCTTTGACTGTAGCAAGATATGCTCTTTGAGACTTTTTCCTAGCATGGCAGAATTTCTCAATATGCCCAGGTTTCTTTCAAAAGTCACAGACTACGCTCTTCTTTCCTTTCACATAGAGGAGTTGTTGATCTCCTCTTGGGATGCTTGTTTGTCCTTTGTTCTTGATCTTCTTTTCTTCTTCCAAGAGAGAGGCTTTGATGTCCACAAGTTTTGGCTTCGACATGTTGATTAATGTGGTAGACACATTATCAAAATCACGTGGAAGACTTTTGAGAAGCACTCCAATGCAAATGTCTTCATCCATCTTCAGGTTGATTCCTGCAAGTTGTGTCAACAAGCTTTCCATATAATTCAAATGAGTTGCAAGTAAGGTATTACTTTGCGTGTCGAGCCTAAAAATTTCAATTAGTAAACCATATTTTGAGGATTTAGAATGAGCTCCAAATAAGGTTTCTAATCAATCCCATGTCGCATAAGAGGTTTCATAATCATCAACATGATGAATGTAGCTGTCAGCAAGTTCGAGCTTGATAATTGCTTGAGCCTTGTCATCATTTTTATCCCATACAACTGAAAGTGCAGCTTCCCTTGGTTTCTTCTCTTGACCACTTGTGATTGACCACAAGCCTTTCTTCATTAGGATCAATTTGTTCCTAGTTTGCCATGTGTGGAATCCAACAACATTAAATCGGGATGTCGGTGAATCCTTGCCCATTTTGAGATTCCAAGTTTAGCAGCAAATCAGCTCCAAACAATTCCAGTTTTAGTTGAGCACAAGTGCTAAGAATCACTAGGTGATTAATATTAAGAGATACTAGGAAATTTAGTGACTATGATGCCCTTGAAGTTGGAATCTTCAAGATCTGATGCAAGTTTGAGTCTTCCCCTCCTTGATTTGATGATGGAGTTGCAAAAAAAAAAAAGTTTTGATTAGAGACAAAGCTGATTGTGTTAACTGACATTAGTGCTAAAAGCACTAGATGGGTGTCAATGGACACTATTGCTTGAAATGCTTGATACTCTTGTCAAGATCTCCCCTCCTTGCTGGTAAGTAGCTTGAATGCTTGCTAAAGACTGAGTGTTGGAGTAGATTAGAGATTCAGTGACTTGATTTGAGCCACAAGAGTGAGAGAAGGAAGTAAAACAAGAGTTTGAAGCGTGATATCTATGGTTGCCCTCTTTAGGGTTTTGACAGGCTACTGGTTTTTTCCTTATTCCAGCAAGTAGACTCAATAATTTTGCAAACCCTTTGAGCTAGAGATAGAGCATTTGTGTGACTTCAATTGCCCTATGGTCGTGGGCAGCATCGATGCTCGTGCGGGCTGAATCAATAGTACGAATTGCAGATGGTGCAGATTGGTCAGTGATCTGTTGCAGGCGCAATGCTGGAGCAGAGAAGTAGTAATGTCTTGGTTTGAGGTAATAGGGAGGAGTGCCCTGAGTCAAAGAAGGTTTTCTTAGAAGAAAACACGAGCTGAAATGGCCTGGATTGGGAGCTACAAGTCCTCCACTGAAGGTGGGTAGCTATGGAGATAGGTGAGAGATCCCAGGAAAAGTGGAGGGAGCCATAAATTCAAAGTGAAATGGCTCAATTAGTGGCTTGATGACTCACTGACTTAAAACTTGCTCTGATACCATGTTAAAATACTGAGTATGCATGCTATGGAGGATCATTCATGAGAAAATAGACAATCATAATGAGGCAGAAGCATTGACAAGGAAGAACAACTAATATTATCCAAGCATAATGCAAATACAACTGATTGATAATGATTGATTGAATGAGTGTGGGGATAAGTGCCTTTTATAGGCTTACAATAGGCGGTATTGGTAGGTGAAGGTAGGTGAAAAGGGACCATGGTATTAAAAAACCGTGGTTTTAATAAACCGTGCATACATGACCTAGTCTAAGGCTTTATTTGCAGTTTGTTTCTTTGCCTTATTTGTCCCATATAAAGAGGCTATGGTGGATGTGATTGCACATTTCTCAACAGTTTTCCATGAGGAAAAGATGCATATGCAGCTTGAGTGGATAGTTGAGATATGTAGGGCTATATTTGAGATACATAGGATCCTCTTATAATATAAGCCTACGTATCTCAACTATCCGCTTAGGCTAAGAAAAAGGTAGAGACAGCTAGGACTTATGCATCTACAGTGGGCAGTTTGATGTATGCCACTATAGCCACTCGCCCTGACATAGCTTTTGTAGTGGGAGTTGTGGCACACTATATGGCTACACATGATAGCATCATTAGGATGCCGTTAAGGGTATCATGAAATACCTAAAGGGCACAACAGATATGTGCATATGTTATGGTGGCTAGGACACATGATTCATGGGGTATACTGACTCTAATTATGCAAGACATGCAAACAATAGAAAGTCCACCTCTGGCTATGTGTTTGCCTTTACTGGGGTTGCTGTTTCTTAGATGTCCAGGATGAAGAAATGCATATCTCTCTCTACTATAGAGGTTGAGTATGTTGTAGCAAAAATTGAGGTTTGCAAGGAGGCTCTCTGGTTAAACTGTTTGGTGGTAGATCTTGGTATGACTGACGTGGTCTCTACATTGCATTCAGATTCTATGAGTGCTATCTACTTAGCCAAGAATCTAGTCTTCCATGTGAAGACAAAGCACATTGAGGTGCAGTACCACTTTATCAGAGAGGTCATTAACAAGTTTATTGACCTTGTCAAGATCTCAACTGACCAAAATCTTGCAGATGTGCTCATAAAAAGTCTCTCAGTAGAGCGTTTTGCCTTCCTTAAGAAGTTGATGAGTGTTGGATTAGATGAGCTCTATTCCTCATCCTATTATACTCTATATACACATTGTACTTTGTCATTTTTTAATTATTTCCTCTTCATTCGTGGCACATTTTTCTTTAAGTAGGAGGTTATTGGAGATAAAGGCACCTGTGCCTAGCCGTTCGTGTATTACTATACTGATAGTACCCACAATGGGTGCCCATCACTATCACTTTATGCTTTATTCTTTCATTGACGTTTGAATAAAGGGAAGGTTGGTCACACATTGTGACTATTGGAGCTCCCACATATTGAGTCTCTCTCTCTTACTCTCTTGCTCCATCAGCCATAGCTTGAGAGTGGAATTTCGATGCCGAGAAGTGCTTAAAAATAGCTAAAAATTATGAATATCAAGGGAAAAATATTCAACGTCAAAGGCGGCGGCTCGATCTAGGACGATTTTAAGCGCCAAAGTGCTTTAAATGCGCCCGAGCGACACTTGTTGATTTTTCATTTTAGACAGTCGTGCGGGTTGACACGAGTTACAGGTCAATGCGGGAATCCAAGCCGGATGCCCAGGATTTTTCAGAGCTCAATTCCGAGTCCGGATGGGAAAATGGCCAAGAAACCGGTCAAGATGTGAAGGGGTGGACAAAATTTGACCAAAATGGGCAAGTGACCCTTGGGAGCCCAAATTTAAATGTGGCATGAAACTTTCATGCAAATGAGAGATGAAGAATAGTGGAGAGAAGGCGTGGAGGAAGAGGGCGCAAATTTTGCATGAAGGGATGGAGAGTCATCATGGCTGCTCAACACAACCCACCCAAGTGATCATAGGGCTTCAATCCCCCCTGGATGCTGACTCTATCGCCGTGCTTCGCTCCTCCATTGACAGTCTCTGTGAAGAATTCTGATTTCAGTCTTTCTCTCTCCTCACTCTCTCTCCCCTAAAGGCAGATTCATGTGGTGAAGAAGAAGAAGAAGAAGAATGGATGATGGATGCTTGTTCGATGAAGATCGGATTGCTCCGTGGTGTAAGAAGATGGAAGATTGCTGATTGTGGACTGACATGAGCATTAATGGTGGCTGGAAATCAGTCTCGAGACATGGCAAATAAAAACCCGCAACCCGCAAAGAACGGTAATCTCATTTTTATAAAGGAAAATGGTGTTTTTATGCAATTTGCTTCATAAATACTTGTTCCCATGAGATGATTATGCATTTAGATGTTGTTTGCAATGTCTTCCAACTGTTTATGATCAGAAAATCAGAAAATCATAAGTGTTGTATATGAAATTAATAGTGAAAAACCCGTAAAACACGCAAAATATGGGGAAACTGGGTGTTTTTGAGACATAATTGGAAAATATAATAAGATACACCAACTAAATTTGTTTTTTTGCTGCAAATGAACCTAAGGGCCACAGTCCATAACTCATTTTGAATTTTCAGTCATTTAATATTGCAAATGAGAGATGAAAGAGCTAGGCGACGTGCTGAAATTCTTAGGAGGTATTCCCCTATGCGTAGCGGTGCTGAACGCTTACGAGGGAGTGGATCTAGTGGTCTTGGTGCCACAAGCAGTAAGTTAGGAGAAGGTGGAAGCTCTAGTGCTCCCCTTTCTTCCATAAGCCAGTCTACATCAAGTACAGGAGGTGTAACCCCACCGTCCCCTATTTCTAGTGCAAATCCAATTTCCGTCATGGCGCAGCCTATTGCAATTCCTGCAGCAACGACGTATTTTCCGGCTCTAGGTTATCCGCTACCCATTTTTAATGGGCTAGTTGAGGAAGATGCGGAACTCCACATCAGGGAGTTTCAAAAGCTGATGTTTAACTGTCACATCCAAGAAGAAGGATATTTAATGATGTTCTTCAACATGACTCTCAAAGGAAGAGCTGCCATATGGTATCATGGTTTAGAACCCGGAACCATATTGAATATTGATGCATTTTATGGAGCTTTTCGAAGGGAGTTTACCCCTGAAAGGGGTGGGCAATATTGGTTGCGTGTACTTAACGTGACCTGCCAAGAACCACACGAGGATATTCGTGCTTACGCGAAGAAAATAAAAGAGGTTTTCTGTAAGTTGGACACCTCTATTCCTATCCCTACAGTTGCCCAATTGCAATATTTTCTGCATGGCTTGGACTTCAACATCCAGTTGCAGTTGAGTAGTGTCCCTTTGGGGGATATAGATACTGCCATTACACGGGCACAAGAAGTGGAATCCCGACTACAAGCAGCCTATGCCTCTCGAGGCAATTCGAATATAGGTCTGGCATTGGGAAATAATATGGCGACGGCCAATGGCAGTAGTAGCCAAGGGATAGGGATGGCTAATCCTAATGGGAGAGGGAACATGATGCAGAATGTGCCTTTATTACCAGCTCCCCCTAGGATGACGATGCCTACGAGCAGTCAAATGGCTCCAAATGGTGGAGGCCAGGCGGTTAATCCTAATACCATGCATGTGGTTCAACAACCAGTGCCTAATCGAATTGTTAGGCCGATGGAACGACAGGGTAATGATCAAGGCTACGAGTCGAGCGCTTCCAATGTTCTTGGCGAGGTTAAGGACATGATGAAGCATTATACCGACATGATTACGGAGCAGTATCGACAAATAGCCGTTGATGTCAACTTCCTTAAAAAACAACAAAATTTGATAGGAAGTAGATACCCGGATGAGGGTGCATCTTCGAGGTTTAGCTGCAAATGGTGTGGTGGACAACATTATCCAAGAAATTGCCCAAATGTCAAGTGCGACATCTGTGGGAAATCCGGTCATTTAGCAGCCACTTGCTGGAGTAAGATTAGTTCTCTCCAGCGAGGTAGTCGGCAACCAGGGCCTGTTAATCATCGTGCGCAAGGAAATGATTCCCAGCGAGAAGACGGGCCTAAACAAATACTCCAACGACCAAAGACTACAGTGGAGGAGTTGCCTAGTGGTGGTGGGGTTAGTTTGATTGAGGCTGTGCATGTTAATGACGTTGAAACCTCTAATCTGCGAGCTGTTCTTACAAGAGGTCAAAAGGGTAGAGAAGCCGACAAGGATAAGCCTGTCGACGGAAACCCTAAACAAGGCGATAAAGGAACGCAAGTTCTGGATCCTGCCATGGAAGGGGGACCTCTGAAGCCCATGGAGAGTAAAGCCGATGCTAAGAAGGATAAGGAACCACCGAGGAAGAAGGTGAAAGTTAAAAAAGAGGCAATAAAGCCGGTTCAGCAACCTAAAGAGCAGATGGTTTGGCGTGAAAAGCGAACTCTACCAAACTATCATGAATTTGATTTGGCGAGCTCGCTTTGCGAAGTCAAGCCTGATGTGAATCTTTTACAGCTTATTAAGCTTTCCCCAGGAGTATGCAAGGAATTTAGAAAGATCCTGCATACCGGGTATATCGTAGAACCTTTGGGTATTGCGCGAGTTGGTCATGACTGGTTCGAGCATGCTGAGAAGCATTGCCCAAGGGTTGCAGCCTATGTCGATGGGATATTAGTAGAGTATGCCATTGTCGACAGGGGATCATGTGTTAACATTATGAGGTCTGAACTGATGGAAAGGTTGGGTCTTGCGATCCAGAAAGATACCTCCACAATTCTCAGAATGGCGGCGGATGATAGTTTGAGACAGCCAGAAGGCTGCATTACTAAGGTCCATGTCACTGTTGCAAATATAGAATGCCTGTTGGACTTTAGGGTGATTCGTTTTGCAGGGCGTCCAAGTTACCAAGTATTACTTGGATGACCTTGGATCTTGCAAGTGCACTGCTAAGTGGATATACCCATTGGTCGGCTGATATTCGACAGAGGTGCTCAATGCCTGGTGGTTGATGCCTATCCTGAGTCCCCACAAAGTGAGAGGGCTCCTCTATCTTCTACAGAATTGGAGACATTAGAGGATTTATCTGCCAGTGAGACATCATCAAGTGATGAGTCCAAAGAGGGATCCACCATGGAAGACATCTATCAGATCACTTTGAATGAGCCGATAGAGGCCCAAGATCGTATAAGAGGTGCAGATGTTATCGAGCTAGACCTTGGCACGCCAAATGATTCGGGGCCAATTAAATTAGGTTCTATGCTCAGTTCAACAGAAAGGGAGGACTATGTGTCCTTGATTCAAGAATTCCGCGACATTTTTGCTAGGAGTTATGATGAGCTTAGAGGCATTCCTCCCAGCCTGGCTGTTCATACTATTTCTGTAAAAGAAGGCAGTCGTCCTGTGTGTCAAAAAGTAAGGCGTATGCCTTTTGAATTGAGGGACAGGTTGTTTGAGGAGTTACAGAAGCTGAGAAAAGCTGGTTTAATCTTCCCTGTTCAACACACAGAATGGTGTTCACCAGTTGTGATCAGAAAGAAGAAAAATAATCAAATTCGATTATGTGTAGATTTTAGAGAGCTGAATAAGCAGACGGTTAAGGATTACTACCCGTTGCCATTTATTGACCAGATTTTGGATCAATTAGCGGGTAGGGAGATATATTCGTTTATGGATTGCTTTGCATAATATAACCAGATGGCAATTGCAAAAGAGGACAAGTTGAAAATGATTTTTATTATTGTCTTTGGTACTTTTGCGTACCATGTGATGGCCTTTGGTTTATGCAATGCGCCTGGTTCATGGCAACGAACAGCAGATAAGACATTCAGTGACATATCCCCTGAAGAGTTGAAGGTGTTTATTGATGACTTAGGGGCTGCCACCGTGAGAGAAAGGCAGTTGATCAGTTTAAGAAAATGCTTTGAGCGCTACAGGCAATTTTGCATCGCTCTAAACCCACGGAAGTGTGTTTTTGGTGTACCTTATGGGCTCTTGCTGGGCCATGTGGTCAATTCGGTAGGTTGTGACAGATCTCGAGAAGGTCAAAGTCATAGTTGCCATGGGTCCACCACGCACTACGAAAGAAGTTCATAGCTTTCTGTCTTCGGTTGGTTATTACCGTAGATTCATAAACGCCTTGGCAGAAAGAACGTTGCCACTTACAAATTTATTGTCCTTTAGTTGTTTGTTTGTATGGAGCGACCCTTGTAAGGTAGCTTTCGAGGATGTGAAGCAGGAGCTAGTAAAAGCTCCCGTTTTAAAAGCACCTAAAAGAGGTGAGGTGTTCTATATATTTTCAGCAGCCACCATACATAGAATCAGCTGCTGTTTAGCCCAAATTTGGGAGGAAAAGTGGTATCATCCGATAGCTTTTGCTAGTTGAAAATTGGGCATTTCAGAGATCAATTATACCTACATGAAGAAGTTGTGTCTTGCGATGGTCTTTGGGACCAAGAAATTCAGGCACTATATCCTCTATGAGAAAGTTGTGCTTTATACGAAGGTGGAGGGGCTTCAATTATTGATGAATAAGCTGCAACCGCCTGATTGTCTAGCGAAGTGGCTAATCACTTTGCAGGAGTTTGATTATGAGATCAGGAGTAAGCCACCAAGGTTACAGGGTATTGTGGAATGTCTTGTGGACTTTGGGGAGCCGAAAGAATCTGGGCTGAAGGTAGTGACATGGAGTCGTTATTTAAGATAGATACGGTGTCTATTCCCTCCTGGCATACTGCAATAACGCATTATTTATCGACAGAAGAGGCTAGATCCGAACTATCTAAAGCTGAGAGAAGGAAAATTAAGTAGCAGGCATTAAAGTTTGCCTTGATCGCAGGTACATTATATCGGCAAGGGGTTGATGACATCTATCGCCGTTGTGTGATGCCTGACGAGGTGCCATTCATTTTGGAAGAGTGCCATGATTCCGCTTGCGGAGGTCATTTTGCTGGACGACTTACAACACAAGAGGCTTTAAGAGCAGGTTACTGGTGGCCTGCCATCTTCCAGGATGCGTTCGCGTATGTTAAGAGATGCGATATTTGTCAACGACATGATAGTCGAGAGAATAGGAAAAGACCACTCACCCCTATTATGGCGATACTTCCATTTGAGAAGTGGGGAATAGACTTTGTGGGTCCTATTACTCCGTCGTCGACTGTGCAAAAGAGGTATATTATTGTAGCAACTGACTACTTCACAAAGTGGTCAGAAGCACGTGCAACAAGGAAAGATGATGCTAAAGAAACTGCTAGTTTCCTTCTAGAGCAGATAATATGCCATTTTGGTCCCCCGAAAGAATTAGTGTCGGACCGTGGAACCCATTTTTCCTGAACAAGGTTATTAAAAGCTTGATTGAGGCTTGGCAAATCAAGCACAATAAAACGACCCCTTATAATCCACAGGCAAATGGACAAGTTGAAAGTACTAATAAACAGCTTGTGGGTATCATGTCCAAGATAGTATCTGAAAAGAAACGAGACTGGGACAAGAAGCTGTATGTGGCAATATGGGCATATAATACCACGTTCAAGCGAGCCACTGGCCACACGCCGTTCAAACTAGTTTATGGTGAAGAGTGCATTTTACCCTTAGAAATTGAGTTACCGACCATTAGATTGGCAATAAACCATTCTTTGGGTAATGAGGACACCCTAGTAGAGCGATTTATGACCTTAGCACACCTAGATGAAATTAAGTTGCAAAGCCTGTTACATCAAGAGATGGCTAAGCATCGCATGAAACAGTTGCATGACCTGAAAGCGAAGAAGTACGCTTTTAAGAAAGGACAACTGGTTTTATATTATGATGCACGTAGGGAGCTTTTCCCGGGAAATTTGGAGCCTAAATGGGATGGGCCCTACAAAATCGTCAGGTTAGGGAAGAATAGGTCTACAGCCCTATTAGCTAATTTACAGGGAGTGGAGTTTAAGAATAAGGTTAATCTTAATAAGATTAAACCTTATTACTTCTAAGTCTGCTAATACAAAGAAAATGCATTGCAGGTCCATGCTAGGAATGATCTAAGACCTGCGGAAGAGAGCTTAAAAGACGGTTGATGGGTCGGTTAATCCCTTATTTGGAGCACCCATATCTGGAGCAAAGATACCATCAGGGGAAACTCATCTGGTGGAGCAAAGGATATAAGGTGATTGAGCAAGAAGATGGAACATTTTTGTGGGAGATTAAAGCCTTTTGCCATCACTGTTTACGGCTGTTGACAAGTATCCCTATTGACTTCAATGAAGAAGGTGGGATGGAGCCGTCAGCTCATCCTCTCAATATGCTAAACTTTGACTATTATAACTACGAATAGAGGAGTTCGCGATGGCCAGCTGTATAAACCCATTATGGACGTATACATTATATTTTGATGGAGCGTCCAAGGGCCCTAATAGAAAAGGAAGTGTGGGAGTAGTAATCCGAGATACCCGACGTAGAGTTATAATGAAGTTAGCTGCTTATCTCGAGGAAGGATTCATTAACAATATGGCCGAGTATAAAGCCTTGATTATGGGACTCTATATTGCCAAGCAAGGTGGTATTCATCGATTGTTAGTAAAAGGGGATTCCCAGTTGATCCTGAATCAGCTAGATGGGACATACACAGTGCGGAATCCCATTCTTTGTATGTATCATCAGACTGCTATGACCCTACTAGAGGAGTTTGAGAGAGTGTCTTTTCAGCTGATTCCACGTTACTAGAATCAGTTTGCGGATTCATTAGCAAATCTTGCTTATGAGGAAGACCTCTTCTTTAATTGTGGTCCTAGTTTGGATATTGTTATCAATGATGAAACAGGACCTGGTCGCTTGTGGGATATGTTATCAGAACATGCAATATATGGCAGAGGATGGTTGATATGGGTGATGCAAAGAGTAGCCGAGACCAATCTACCGTTATTATCTGGGACCCATAGGTTAATTAAACAACATATTATGCATATGCCTCTTGCTATCTATGCAGGAGGGATGGGTCATAACCTTATGCATTTAGTTTAGGGCTACGAGCCCTGTGTTTTCCTCCTTGGGAAGGAGCCTATTATTGTATATCTGTGCTATTCCAGGGAAGGATGTGTAGGTGTTTTTCTGTTTGATCTCGTTAGGCCAAGAGGGCCAGTGTTGCGAGGTTTTGAGTGTTTTATTTCATTAGGCCAAGAGGGCCGATTCAGTTTTGTAGTGAAGTGTTTTATTTCATTAGGCCAAGAGGGCCGGTTGTCTGTTTAGTGCAGGTGTAGTTAATGGTTTCTTGTTTGAGTCCTGTGCTTGACAGATTCCGTGGAGCTGGAGGGAGCCTTTGTCGCGGCATCGACGCTTCTTGTGGCCCTATATCCAGGTGATATCTTTCCTTTATGAGTACTGAGGGTTGTTTGTTATATGTGTTTGTGTACTTATTAAAGGGGTTGTTCGTTTCTTGTTGGGGACCGCCATCCAAGGCATGAAGTCCCGAGGTTTCGGTTTAATATGTTTGAGGGAGGTCTGAGTAGTCAGTGCCTCCTGTAAAGACATTGTCAGGCATTGGAAGACCTGTTTCAGTAGGGAGTCCTAGTGACCTTGTTCTGCTAGCCTGCTAGGCGGCTATTCTAGGAGCTCTTGTTAGTTGTGAGGCAGTTAGAGAAGCCTACCAGGAGAAAAATGATTATGATAAAAAGGGAAAGAAACCCTGAATATTTGACAAGATAATAAATATAGATACAAAGGTGTGTAAAAAGGGGTTCTAACCCCTATCAAAGAAACGAAAAGAAAGAAAAAGTTATAAGCAGTTGATCATTGCCTTGCGAAGGCCTGGTAGGTTTCTGGGGACGAGTCAGACCCCGGGCCGATGCCTTGTCTTCCTAGGGGTGGCATCTTGCTGGAAAAGCAAAATAAGGAAGGTTGGAGCGAAAATAAAAGTGAGCGTTAAAAAAGGATTAAGTGTCGCCTTGCGAGGGCTTGGTAGGTTCTTGGGTACGGAGACAGGTCTTGAGGCCGATGCCCTGTTCTCCTTGGGTCACTACGCTCAGCTCCCTCCTTTTTACATACCCAAGTATGAAACATAACAAACATGAAAGAAGAAATGTGCTACAAGAAAATACTTCTTGATCAGGCTATAGGAGTCCTCGCCTAGTAGGAACTCCTAGTTGTGTTGTCCTTAGTTAGGTAGGTAGTTCAGACCACCACTCAAGGCAACCTCTTTGATAGTTCTTTTTAGTTTGGCCATGTTGGAGCAGTTGCTTAGTGACTAGCTTCGGATCTTCCATCACATTATGCTAGGCCTACTCCTTGTGGATGTCATGCCTTGGTTCTGTCAGGGGGTAGGGAGAGCGTTGTGCTGTGTTTAATATGTATCTATTTTGTATTAGCTTGATGCTTCCTTTGGTTGTTTATGTGCAGATCTGCTGTGGGATTCGACGGGCTGAGTCGCCCTATCCCGTGGTTGCCAATGAGAGCGGAATTTTGGTGCCGAGAAGTGCTTAAAAATAGCTAAAAATTATGAATATCAAGGAAAAAATATTCAACGTCAAAGGCGGCGGCTCGATCTAGGACGATTTTAAGCGCCAAAGTGCTTTAAAGGCGCTCGAGCGATACTTCTTGATTTTTCATAAATTTTCAGACAGTTGTGCGGGTTGACACGAGTTACCGATCAATGCGGGATGCCAAGCCGGACGCCCAGGATTTTTCAGAGCTCAATTCCGAGTCCGGACGGGGAAATGGCCAAGAAACCGATCAAGATGCGAAGGGGTGGACAAAATTTGGCCAAAATGGGCAAGTGACCCTTGGGAGCCCAAATTTAAATGTGGCATGAAACTTTCATGCAAATGAGAGATGAAGAATCGTGGAGAGAAGGCGTGGAGAAAGAGGGCGCAAATTTCGCATGAAGGGATGGAGAGGCATCATGGCTGCTCAACACAACCTACCCAAGTGATCATGGGCCTTCAATCCCCCCTGGATGCTGACTCTATCGCCGTGCTTCGCTCCTCCATTGACGGTCTCTGTGAAGAATTCTGATTTCAGTCTTTCTCTCTCCTCCCTCTCTCCCCTAAAGGCAGATTCATGTGGTGAAGAAGAATGGATGATGGATGCTTGTCCAATGAAGATCGGATTGCTCCGTGGTGTAAGAAGATGGAAGATTGCTCATTGTGGACTGACATGAGCATTAATGGTGGCTGAAAATCAGTCCTGAGACATGGCAAATAAAAACCCGCAGTCCGCAAAGAACGGTAATCTCATTTTTATAAAGAAAAATGGTGTTTTTATGCAATTTGCTTCATGAATACTTGTTCCCATGAGATGATTATGCATTAAGATGTTGTTTGCAATGTCTTCCAACTGTTTATGATCAGAAAATCAGAAAATCATAAGTGTTGTGGATGAAATTAATAGTGAAAAACCCATAAAACACGTAAAATATGGGAAAATTGGGTGTTTTTGAGACATAATTGGAAAATATAATAAGACACACCAACTAAATTTGTGTTTTTGCTACAAATAAACCTAAGGGCCACAGCCCATAACTCATTTTGAATTTTCAGTCATTTAATATTGCAAAAAATACAAGAAAAATAGAGAAAATGGGGAAAAATAAGGAAAAAAATGGATTTTGAGTGCCAAAAATTAAGGAAAAATAAGATTCATGTTTGTGGATGTATGGGGGGTCTGAAGTATGAGGTTTAGCCTCAGTTCAGCCTTGCCTTTATGTTTTAGTGAGTTTTTATTGTTTTTTATACAATAAAAATGTGGAAAATGAACCCTAAACCTATGCACGATGCACGACCTAAACAGGTGAGAGGGTAGAGTGTATAAAAGGTGTTTAAATGCTGAATGAAATGATGAAAAGCATGCTGGTTTTTATGCATACCATTTAGGTTGGTCGATAATAAAAAGTTAAGAACCTAGTAGCATTAGGGTTTCTCGGTGCTAGGTTCATGCAACGCCGCATACGAGCGATAGTCAAAATCATTGAAAGAAATGTTTTGCACTAAGCACAATGCTGATTCTTAATTGTTTGAGCACGTGGACATTCACAATTTGCATGAAGCATAAAATGATAAAAAGTATCGGATAATACCTCCTGGATGCATGGCAATTGCTTTCTAGAGACATGACCAACGTTGAGTGAGACAGGATATTCTAAGCTGTAGGCTAGGCGTTGGGTCTAAAGGGAAAGAAAGTGAGGTATGGTACATTCCTGGATACGATCAATTGGTACCTTGAGTGGAAATGTGTGCGATATTATGTTATAAATGTTTAGCGACGCATCGAGGGGCCAATCCCCAAGGTGTAGGAGAGTCGCAGTGAGGTAGCACAGTTAGCCGTTGGAGGACCTCCTATATTTGTACTTCGTGCTATTTGGCAATATGCTGGGACTCCCTCTGAGGAGTGTTAATTGGGTTAGAGTTGGACTAAACACCATATTGGGGAATATGGGAATTTTCCATAAGTTTGGGACACGAGGTCAAATATTTGGATTTGTCATAACTTGAACACTATAACTCCAAATCAAGTGCTCTATAGCTCAATAGATTCCATTTTCAAGCACTTTTCAATGATAGATCACATCATATGGTTTTGAGAAACGTATGGGCATGTTATTCGGGTGCCACCTTTTTAGTATTCAAAAAATGGGAATTGGGAGATTCCCAAACTCACTAATATTATGTTACTAGAAACATGATACAAACGCAAGATGTTTAGGAAGATGATGTATGTGTCATCCACGCTCCTGGCCGCGAGGCCGTGGGGTTGTTGAGCGCATGATAGAGGTCCAGCTAGTGCATGAGCCAGTGCCAGCCCGTTTTAGGTCCCATCATAGCTCACACCTCTCTTGCTTTTGCTTGCTTGTGCTTCCACTTGGGCTTCTCCCTTCACAAGTAGAATGGGCTAACAATTGTCCCAAGAATCCTAACTCAGAGGAAAAAACTTCCAAGGTAGGATTCAAGGCCATGGAGTAGCCACACCTTTGCTTATCACAACTTATACCTTGAAGTTAGCACCCTTGGGATGGATTTGGGTCATTCTTTGGTGCTCTAGTCTTGTTAGTTAAAGGGAAGGATGGGAGCTTGTGCTTGTATGTAGATATGATGAAAATGGTTGAGACTTCAAATCCACACGTCTCCACTCTCAAGTGCTCATTGATTTGATTTTAGGTATGACTCCCACCATAGAGCCACTCCATCTTGAAGTCTCTTCTTGACGTCAAGAATCTTTAATACCTCTATTTCCAACACCAAGGCAAAGGGTTCTATCCACTTCCTTCAATCAAGTGTAGACAAGCTTATTGTTACTTTTTCCATTGAACTTTGGAATGGTTAATTCCTTCACCATCACCACCTACTTCATCTTGGTGAGAGATACAAACATTCACCTATTGAATGGTTAGGGATAAATGTAGAAGATGGTTGGAAATGCTTAGTGTGGCCTAAAAACCTCATGGAGAAGCATCTCAAGTATTGGGAGCATGAGGAGTAAATGAGTGCTTACATAACATCTTTTGATCCTCTATTTGAACTTGGTAGTGGGGACACCCCAATAGTGCTAGCCCTCTAGTTGCTAGTTGGTGGAGAGTTGTAGCACTAGAAAATTACATTAGACTCTTTTTTGGATGAATCTAGAATGATCAATTGCTCCATTGGCTCCAACTTTGCTCCATACTCCACCTCATGTGGTGCTCATGTGTTGAAAATCTCCCCCAGAATTCGGGAGACCATCAAATCGGAGGTAGTCATTTGACTTTGGAGCATAGTGAGCTCTTGTTGATGTGATATTGCCTCCAAGCATGTCACCTCCATCCCCACTTGTGCTAACTCCACTTGCATCGTGAGGTCTGCATATGAAGAATCTTTGTAGAAAGAACCCATTGTAAAAAAAGAATAAAAAATTTTGGGATTCTTTGAGCTCTTTGCCTCTTGTCAAGTATTAACTTTGATATGGACTGTAAGACTTATTGTCCTAATGGACAACAAATAGAAGATGAGAGGACCCGAGAAAGGTAGAAGAGGTCCTCAAATTTTAGTTATAATAGATAGATAGAGATTTTTACAACTATCAACTTGGGGAGCCCAAGTAAGATCTAGCACACTTGGAATCCACAAAGTTGCCTAATTGGCATATTTAGGATAGCTCTTCACTCCATCTTAATTTGCCTCAAATAGTCTTCACCTTGATCAAGCCACAAACACTATGGCTTGCCTAGATCTTACATGCACTCCATCATGTGGGTAGACTCGCTCGTTGCTGCTTTGTACAACTCAACATGAACATAAGAAGAGGAAGATGCAATTGTTGATCCCCACCTATCCTATTTCCTAACTAGTGTATGAGCATTTGTATTTGGGCAATGCCCAAGTGCATTACATTATAAAGAAGATAGAAAGATATGTTCCACTTCCTTATAATCAAAATTGATCCCAAACCACCTATCACATGATAACCACCATGATAACTACAAGTGACTAGCCCTCTACATTTGTTGTTTTGAAATTGTCTTGGGTGAGTCTTGGACCTGTCGACTCTAATATCTAAATCTTGAAGGTATATTGCTCCGCCTTGTCTTTCCCATTAAATAAGTAGAAGTCCTTGAAGAAGAAGCTCCCATTGGTCCTATAGGAGGTTCCTCTATTGGCATCATCGATGGTATCTATGGCCTACACCCCATGTTGATCTAAATTTGTATGTATAGTATTGTGATATCTACCAACACCTAGGCCAACTCTTTGCTCACAAGCATTGTGAGTTTTTGGAACCATGGAATGAGGTTAAGAATATGTTGTGAGAGAAGAGGAAGCCACAATAAGGAAAGGTCAGATTGTGTGCCAATTGGCAAGCAAGATTTGGATTGGTGTTAGACAGGAGAAGCTTTTGACCTTATAGGAGAGTATTCTATGTTTTTTGTCCATGGTCTATTTGGATTATATTTGAAGTTGTGTATCTATAGGGGTATGACAAAGTTTTGTTTTTTCCCCTATGGTGCTAGTCACTTAGGATATTTGAGACATTGTATCTTGGTTGTCGAAGTTAGTGGATCACAAATTTGGAAAAATTGATAGAATATACGTATAGTTCAAAGGTGCTGTCTTAGAGGATCGTGTGGATGCATTAGGGGAGTTTTGAGGTCTCGAAAATGCCTTTTAGGGGATAGAAAGAGAGTGCTCTAGACCAATAGGAGCAAAGCCTGCGTAATGAAACTTCTATTTTAAAAAAGGCAAAAAATTATTATAAAAAAAGATACATATATAATAATATTATGAATTTGTATTATCAATATCTATTTTTAGCCTCTTATATTCATGATTACGACATTCTTTGCATTAATGATATACAGTCATGGCCTCTTTTATTTAATGATATGTTTGAATTAATGATAATGACATGTTTACTCTAAATTAAAATTAGTAAAAAGCTTGGCACATATTTTTTTCCCTCCTTTCTTTTGTCCCTCTCATGTTAGCCTAGTCTTCTCTCTCTCTCTCTCTCTCTCTCTCTCTCTCTCTCTCTCTCTCTCTCTCTCTCTCTCTCTTTGCTATGGATACAAAAATTCAACCTTCAACAAGGCACCAAGCTCCCAAATCACATCCATATCATTATTTAACTCATTCCAAAAAGATGGAAGATGGATTGCTACAATCATTAGCAAAGGCAATTGGATCACCATGCAACAGGCAAAACGTGGGAAAAGGCAAAGATATGAGAGCTCATTCATCTGTGTTTGGAAGGGTAGAATCTGAGATTTCAAGCTTGGAGTAAATAATAATAACATAAAAGAGGTTTTGGTCCAACATGTGTTTATGCACAGAGAGCTATATTTGGAACTTGAAAGTTCAAATCTTCCAATGCATAAACCAAATTGTAAGGATTTAATTCTTAAAGTCTTTCTTTTCTTGAACTTGGTTTAAGGTTTTCCATTTAAATAACATTTGTTCATTTGTCTTGTAGATGTCTATCCCTCTAATCTTGAGGAATGGCAATCGGTCGAGTCTATTGTTGATGTGATGCATGGCTTGATTGGAGAAGAGATGTACAAAGGTAGAAAGAAGACAGAGCTTGCAGAGAATGGAATATTCTTCTATGACCATTCTTGTATTGTCCCCATGCAGCGTAGCCAATGGGGATCAATATACCCCCTTCCTTTGCCAGATTTTTCAAGCTTTGAGTGGCCTTTGCCAAGTCCAACTACTAGTGAGGGCTATAGATGTAAAATACTTTTTGAGATACAGAGAGCATTAAAACCTACTATCTCAAGTAGGCTAAGCAAATTTAATTTGTTCATGCCTATTAATATATTTGTTGACTTCTTTTCTAATGCTGAGATAAGAAAATCAAAGGCTATGCTTTCACTGAAGAGACTAACACATGGTCATGTTATACAATTAGTTGATGAGGGATGGGACACTAGGATAGAAGGGAAAATTATATGTAAGATAGATCAATACTCTATAGCTTGTAAATATATGATTGCTACTTAAAATTTCATCCTTAGATTTTATTATAGTAGATGGCATTATGTTGGCGGTAGTCTGGTTGCTTTAGACCAAAATCTTAATAATTTTAGCAAAGATCCCATAGTGGATCTTGATGTTTGGTACAATGAGGACATTATTGCAATCCTAAAGGTTAGATCATCATGTACGCTACATCAAGTGAGGATGGATTTACAAAATGAAGATATTGAACTACCATACTCATTTGTGTTCCAACTTAATAACAAACGAGTAAGTTTTATATTATATTATATTCATTTAGATGTATATCTGATTTCACTTCCTGATTAATAAACGTTTGTAACATTTTTTTTTATAGATATCAACGAGGAGAGAGAAGAATATACAATTCAATGATATTGAAGAAAAGATCTCTTTACTATCAATATAAAATACATGTACAAATTTTTGTCAACCATCTCCATGACTTATACACAAGGGCTTACAATATCTGAGGCAAAGCTACTTTTTTTGTGAAGGAACATCCTTTCTAGGAATCCTTTTGCCTATCTTTGATGCTTTAGTTGTTGAAGGCATAGCTTCACTTGTTGTAGCTACATGCATCTCCTCTTCTTCAATATCCAAGCCCCCACTTCTTGTCGGTTGTATACAATTGGTCATTATGTACTTCAAGAGCTTTGCTCTTATATACCAAATGTGCTCACTTGTATAGCAATCCCTTGTAAAATGTCATACATTTGTAAACAAATATGTTTAAGTCATTGTTATTTTTTACAATGGACTATTTTGCAATAAAACTCTATCTTAAAGTTTAGTAGGTTTCACACTACCTTTATAAGTTTATCATCATTGAGATAAATAAACTAAACCAATCTTCTAGCATTTACAATTACTCTCCATCCACAAGAGTAACTATGATGAAGACACTGCAATCAACAAGAGTAACTATCATCTTGATGAGGACACTGCAATCAACAAGAGTAACTTGTTTATGGTAGTTTTTAGAATAAATTTTCTTAGTATGTTCCAATCATATTAATCAAGAACTTACTGCAACTTGTCTATATTGCATTGTTGCAAGTAAATCAAAAGGCATGGGAGGCCTTTTCTCTAGCACTTCAATCAATCTTTTGCAAACTATGTACCAAAAAGGCAATATTTAGAGTTATTACAAAAGAAAGATCAAAATATTTAGATTATCTACAACAAAAAGATCAAAATATCAAGGAGACCCTAGATTATATAACTTACAACTTGGCATTTCCATGGCTTCCTTTTATAGAATTGATGAGGAAACATTGCCTCTCCACATAGTCTATTCCAATTAGGCTCCAATGAGAACTGAAAACAAAAATATTTCAATAATCTAGCAAAACAAGATCTCATAAAATCTTAAAAAATATCAAATTACTTACTTTTCATTGTATGGAATTAGAAGAAGCTCCAAAGATTCAAAGTTAATTGAATTGAACCAATGGTCAAAAGCACTTGCATCAATCTCACTCCTCATATAGTATGAGATGGATGGATCAAGAATCTCAATCTTTTGTTGTATATCAAAGGGGAGCTCATGCATTACACACCTAGCAAAGGAATGGAGATAGTAAGCATCAACACGAAAGTCGATTGCTAGAAAAATATGGTGAGTTTAAACAAATTTTGGTAAACTATACCTCATCCCAACAAGAAGAATCGAGTCATTTACTTCTCTCACTTTATTTTGCAGAATTTGAACACAATCAAATTCCAAAAATATCATATCAGATTTCTTGTTAATATCAGTAGGTAAAAGCAAGAAACATTGAAGCCCTTAGGGTCAGCCCTTTCAAGAAGGGTAGATAACTCCTCTTCAAAGGATGGGAGTTTTTCTGCTTCCTTTTCTTCTTTCTTCTTTCTTTTAAACACCCTTCATTTATCTCCCTGCTCTACTGTGGCCTTTTCCTCTTTCTCATGCTGTCTTGTGTCCTTTTCATGCGTAACATCTTCAACCTTCAACTAGTATAATTTTTCTTCTTTCTATATGGAGGCACATATAAAATATTGAAAGCCTCAACATTAGAAAGAGGGACTGCCTCAAGGACCTTTGAAAACCTGTATCTCAATCTCCTAAGAATAATCATGTCTTTATCCATAAGCATAAGCCTATGTGCATGAGCCGCACATATATAAGAATCTTGGAAAAATTCAATGAAAAAATCATTTGTAGCCTCCTGAATACAGTTGAGACCTGTGCTAGTCCATCTAAAACTCTGTAGATTATGCTTATCACAGATTTCTCTGACAAGCCTCTGAAAAGACAGCTTTGGAATTGCATTATTCAAAGCCTTCATTGCACTTCTAATCTCCTTAAGGCACCTCACATGCTGTGAGAACCTTCTTCTTGGCTTTGATTTCCTTGAAAGTTTGGAAGGCTTGGAGGATCGATGTATCTTTGAAGCAAGACCTCTAGGATCAACTTTCTGCTTCCTTGCAGTGGACTTAGTTCTAGCCATCTGGAATATCCAAAAAAATAAACAATACTAACAAATTAGGGAAGATCTCCTAATCTCTCATATCAATATATCTACAATCACAAAGCAATAGGCAAATAGTAATCACAAAGTCTAAATACAATCTCAATAAAACGGTACGAAGACGTATGAAATGCGAGTAGGTCTTGAAGACAGAGGGAACTCAACATCATATTGCGTTTCATACGACACAAGGGGAACAATGTAGGCTCAAGTCAGATGAAACGTAATATAGCCTTACTCGGAAAAAAGAGCATAACACTGTTTGCGTTTCATACGTCGCATGACAAACATGGCAATCCTAGTTGTGTTCAACTCATCTATTCTACGAGGTATCTTCACCTTTAACCTTCTGGGAGAATCAACTCATCCTTTAGACTACATTTTGGGCAAAATTATTTACCCTAAACATCTTTATCCTTCTTGATTGATAAATTTTTTAAATTTTAACTTTGTAGTATATGTTTTTCCAATAGACACACATACATTTGAAAGATTAAAAGAGATTCTTTCATTTAAACTTAGTTATTTACTTGAAGCTTGAAGTTATATAATTTATGAAACTTAAAAGATTCAAAGTTCTATAACCTGCATCAAGTTAAATGCATGAAACGGGAGTATGGATTTAATGGACAAAAGAAACCTAGCACCCACGTTACAATAGAAACTTGTAGGCCTTAGTCATATGAAATGCGAGGAGGCCTCATGTGGACAAGAGAAACCTAGCACCCATCGCATTTCATACATTTGGCATTTTTGGGGATGATTTAGTAGGAGTGTTCAAGTGATTCAGAACATACTCATATTTTAGAAAAAACTTACATTCTTGAGTGTTGAGTGCATATGCTGTCGATGAAACCTTCTTTGGTACCCTTGCGCGGAAGAATAATTTTGTATTGTGATCAAATTAGCGTTTTGTTGGTGTGGTTGAGCATAGAGAGGGTTTTGTCTTTGAAAAAACTCTTTTGCGGTTCAGAAATCGAGTTTATAACGATGTTGGTTTACATGTGTGGTTGTTGTAATGCATAGTTAATTTCACACGTGTGACTGAAGATTATTTTGCTTGGGAAGCACGTGTCACTTGCTTTTTCGGCATGATAGCACTTTTATAGCTCCGATTTTTAAGTTTTTTTCTTTTTCTGTTCTATTTTAAGCTCACGTACTTAGAATTAGTGCAACGTACTTTTTGATCAAATGTGCGGTGACCGTTGGGATATATATATGAACACTCAGGTTTGGATATTGGTTAGTATTTCTTTCACGTATCTTGTCTTGTCTTCGACTAGCTTTTTATCTTGTAAGCATCACAAGCCAAACCAAGAATATGCTTACAAGAAACCATTTATTCTTAAGAGCAAGGCCTGCAAATATCAGGTATCACACTTTTCTTAATATTTTTCTTTGCAATCTTGAATTTTGAGGCATTGAAGATGTTAGTTGGTTTAAAAGGAGAAAGATACATCAGGGACTTAGAAATTCTGTATTGGTTTTACTTTGTTTTTCTAGCAATATTGGTCTGGTAAACATGTAAAACGATGGGGTTTTGATGTTCTTGAGGCATTGTTTTGTTCAAATTTTTCGGATGTATAAAATGCGAATTTGTCAAGTTTTTTTTATAAGTTACGTATGAAATGCGATTTTGTGAACTGTGAGGCGATCTGAATCATTGTTTTCACGTTTCATGAGTCGAAAATGTTAAACAAAGTTTGATCGATGAGACTTGGAATTTCATGCTTTCTTTGCTGCATAAAGTTTTAATTCATTTCTTTCATCTTGGTATGGTAAACATGTAAAACGATGGGGTTTTGATGTTCTTGAGGCATTGTTTTGTTCAAATTTTTTGGATGTATAAAACACGAATTCGTCAAGTTTTTTTTATAAGTGATGTGTGAAACACGATTTTGTGAATTATGAGGTAGTTTGAATCATTGTTTTTGCATTTCATGAGTCGAAAATCTAAAACAAAGTTTAATCGATGAGACTTGGAATTGCATGCTTTCTCTACTGCATAAAGTTTTAATTCATTTCTTTCATCTTGTATTTCCTTAATTTTCTTAGCAATCTTTCTTTAGTCTACTATATATGAGCAAATGTGGATTTGTATATTATGACCCTTATTTTTGTTTTTTGGATTTTCTTTTTTGAGCAATCAGGATGACTAAAATGAAGTTTTCATTAGAGGGAATGGAGGAGGAGGATTTGGAGGTCACCTGTGATGAAAAGCTATTTGATTTTCTTCATGCAAGTGGAAATTCATCTAGATTCATTTACATTAGAGATATGCTCAATGTTCCCTTTGATTTGTAAGAGCTTTTGAAGGATCTTGAAGATAAACTGAAGGATTTTAAGGTGTTTTATGATAGACATGTGGAAGGCCTAGAGATTGAGGGACTTGTCCATTATAGTGATGTAATGGAAGCTTCTAATGCTGCTAGAATAACTTTGCAAACAAGGTTTAGCCTTACTGATGGAGAAATCAAGAAGTGGAAAGTGGATTTCCCTTTTCATTAGAATCAACAACAATGTCTTCTTGTACAGAAGGATGTTGGATTTCTTGCATATCTTCAATATATGGATAGTTTTTCTTCAGATACAATACAAGAGAAGAAGATGGAGGATATTGCATGCAAAGACAAAGAAGTTGAAGAGAAGGGTGAAATGTTTCAAGAGGATATTGAGAACCAGTTAGTACAGGGATTTGATGATGCTTTGTTTAAAAGTGAGAACATTACAAAAGTGGAAGAAAAGGAGATAGAGTTGAGTGCAAAGATTGAAATAGGTCCTCTTGAATGTGTCCCAACATTTCCCAGTTATCTCATCAACAAAAAGAGATATGTATTGCTAAATGATATTCAACACCTTTTTGATCTTAAAGAAAATTAATGCTTGGCAATCCTTGCTGCATGGGGTTAAAACGATAAGAATTTTATAGGTTATGAAGAGGAATTGCTAGAAAATCTTGATGTTGAGGGAGAGAATTTTCAAGACAGTTCTGTAGCCTTGCATTCTTGTATTGATCAGATCGTGAAATATGCAAAGGGGGGATACCTTCAGAGGAAGAGTACTTACAAATTCAACGGTATTGATAACATGGGGTATGAAGAGAAACTGAAGTCTCCATTAGAGGAGAAACCAAAAAGTTCAATAAATCTATATGATGTTAGTCTTCTTGAAGAAGATGAAAACCCTAAGGTATGAAAGATAATTCTAAGATATCCATTGTGATTTATATTAGAATATATTATACATTATACACAAATATTTTTGGAAATTTATCTACTGACATCTTATACTATTGTGGTTTATTGTACAGATAGAAATTGAAGATGCATACAACTTTCTTGGAAGAGCCAAGGGCTCAAGGCCATTGAAGCTTGGCAAAAGTCAAGGCCTTGGTCATTATATTGGAAGCTTAAATAATTAAACAGTTGCAATTTATCATAGCAAGTTGTCAAGCTCTCCAAGCTTACCAATAATGGCTTTGAAAGCTATCTCCAAGGTGATTGGATCCCAAGCTTTCAATAAAGGTTTAGACAAGATAATTTTGGTGGAGAAGGAAGAAGTTGTAAGAGTTTTTGGCTTCATGCTTGGATACAGTGGATCTAGGGCAGGATACTTTGGAGTTCTTGCCTCTTATTTTCTCTCCCATGTAGGAGATGCCAAGAATTTGAAGCTCCTTCTAGGGTATAGGAAACAAGAGTTCTTGAAATGTAGAGATCTCATTGAGTGGGATGAAACAAAAGATTTCGATAGAGGACCCGGTGAATTCCCTGAAACAAAAGACTCTTCTGCAACAGGGTCATACTAAAAGATGTTAAGGGTTTCTTGAAACCCATATTTTTCCATCACTTTGTCTAGTTTGTAACCATTCAAAATATCCTTGCTTTGCACAAGAGTTTAAATATCCTTCTTTTCTTCTTTGGGTAATAGTGGATATAGTCCTTTCCAAAGATGATGTATTATATATGCGATTGTGTCTTTGAGCTTGAATTTGTGCCAAATTTGTTTGTAGAACCATTGAAAGACCTCTAATAAACTATTTGCTTTGTATCTTCCACCTCCATGTCTTGTGTGTCTAAAGTATTTTGTTCTTGCTTGATAATGTGTTTTTTCCATACCTTGGGTTGACCAAATAGATAGAGTTCCATATTGCTTGATAAAATATGGATCATGGTTGTATAAAATATGCTGCATAGTTAGCAAATAAAGAAATTAAATTAGAAAACCCTATACGATTCAGACAATAAAGCTTCTTACCATATAGTGAGTGAAGTGTTGATTATCCCAAGCTTTTGTCATTGCCTTTTTAAAAATGTTCAATTGGTTTTTGAAGTCTTTGAGATCATCATCATTCCACTCTATTTTATCACAATAAAAGAATACTTTGTCTAGTGTTTCCCAAACATTGGCTTTTCTATTCTGAGCTTGTCCATTATCAGCACGATCCTTAACTGCATTATGTAGGCACTTCCATTGATTGTATCTAATAGTTGAGCCACCGTTCTTAGAGTTTATCTTACCAAGTCTCCCATGAAAGTCTAGGAACCTTTTGAAGATTTGGTTCAATAACAACATTACCACCATGCAAACCATTTGCAGATAAAACTTTTTCAATCTTTGTTATAGCATCTGTTCTAGTTGATAATGGCTTCAGCTTCCATGCAAATCCTATATAAAGATGAACAAGCTTTTCAATTATCCTACAAAGCGCATGAAGTGTACAGATATGGGCATTTAATAAAGGAATATCTAGGAATGGATTAAACTGTGGATCCTTGTTGTGCCTAGAAGGAGCTCTATTCCAATTGCTTAAGTTCAACTCTCTAGCTAGGGACATGCAATATAGGCAAGGAGATCTAGAGTTGGCTCCCTTTGATACATTGTACATACATTTGAGTGTCTTTAAGTCACTAGCTACATGCCACTCAATCTTATAGTTCCCAAATCCTTCAACAAATAGCTCTTCTCCTGCTTGTTGTCTCTTAATAACATCAGGTATTGGTGTTCGATGAAAAACCCAATACAATATATCAAAATCCTCTGTATCTACTTCAAATGCTCCTAGCCACCAGAAGTTGTGTTCCGATTGAACACTGAATGACATTGAGTGATTGTAATGATATGATGAAAGTGCTCTATTCATCAAGGTAATAGAGACCCTCTCTAGTTTTATACATTTTAGAATCTCACTTTCATCAAGTTTAACCACAAATCTAGCCACTCCTTGTGCCTCTTCTAGTGACAAGTCATAGAATCTAATCATTAAGCATTGTAGGGTGGGAAAGTCGAGGAAAATATGTTAAATTCATTGAATACAACTTCCTTTTTCTTGCCCTTGAAGCTAGCCTTGATATGGAAAAGCTCACCCAGAATCTCCATTACCTTGTTATTCACTCTCTGTCTAATAGTTCTAATCACATATGACCTTGGAAGTATGCAATTACGTACTTTGACTATAAAAGCTAGAAAAGTTGTATATAAGCATCTTGACTGATACCAATATTTTCTAGTGTCTTTTACACTAACTCAATATCCAAAGAGAGATCCTTTATAAATGACTCCAAGCATTGTTTCTTTGCCTTTTTAAATTTCTTCTTCTCCTTTTGAAACTACTGAAGGAAGAAGATGATAATAAAACTGAGATGCTTTGAAAGAATCTCTTTCACTTGCATTTGGTTGAAGAAGAGACCTAAACAAAATCAACATCACAAATCAATACAATTAATTATAAACAAAGTCATATTTGATATTTTTAAAGTGGAACAAAAATGTACCTTGTTGCTTGGATTCTTTTACTAAAAGCACCTCCTCCTCATCTGAGACTCTCTATATTTCTAAGACCCTTTTGTCGATTTCAAAGTCCTATGATTTTGTTGATAAGATTTGATGCTTTTCTCCAATAAATGAATCCTCTTGTTGATAGCCTTCTAGCTTCTGCAGTAACTCGTTGTTATGTTTTGATAAAAGATGGTTCCCCAATTTGAGGGCATCCTTTTCTGCAACAAAGTTAAGTGTATAGCCTAGAAACCCATTATAACCATCACCAATGAACCTCAACAATGAAGAGCTATTATAGAAAGGCAGAGTGCTTTTTTTGCTAGGATCTTTGGGATATAGCTTGCGATCTAACCAAAGATCAAGATTCTTCTTTCCTTCAAACTTGAATATATGTTTTGTAGACTCTGTAACGGTAATGAGTTTTGTTCTCTTCCTTATTGGTTCATACTCACTATCCAACAAAATATGAAGATGATAGAGAGGCCTTTTACTAGAGCTACATATATGATTGGATGACTGATCCATAGCTAAGGATGTGATTAGAAGATTGGATTGAAAAAGTATGTGAATTAGAAACAAGAAGGAAAATGAAGAAGAAACTAGTAAGGATGGGAAAGAAAGAAGATAGTGAGAATGGAGGAAAGTAATCAAACTTCGAACAAAATTCAAATTGAATATTAGTTTTCAATTTAATGAGGATGAGTAAGATCTTGAACCTTTTGAAGATTTGGTTCAATAACAACATTACCACCATGCAAACCATTTGCAGATAAAACTTTTTCAATCTTTGTTATAGCATCTGTTCTAGTTGATAATGGCTTCAGCTTCCATGCAAATCCTATATAAAGATGAACAAGCTTTTCAATTATCCTACAAAGCGCATGAAGTGTACAGATATGGGCATTTAATAAAGGAATATCTAGGAATGGATTAAACTGTGGATCCTTGTTGTGCCTAGAAGGAGCTCTATTCCAATTGCTTAAGTTCAACTCTCTAGCTAGGGACATGCAATATAGGCAAGGAGATCTAGAGTTGGCTCCCTTTGATACATTGTACATACATTTGAGTGTCTTTAAGTCACTAGCTACATGCCACTCAATCTTATAGTTCCCAAATCCTTCAACAAATAGCTCTTCTCCTGCTTGTTGTCTCTTAATAACATCAGGTATTGGTGTTCGATGAAAAACCCAATACAATATATCAAAATCCTCTGTATCTACTTCAAATGCTCCTAGCCACCAGAAGTTGTGTTCCGATTGAACACTGAATGACATTGAGTGATTGTAATGATATGATGAAAGTGCTCTATTCATCAAGGTAATAGAGACCCTCTCTAGTTTTATACATTTTAGAATCTCACTTTCATCAAGTTTAACCACAAATCTAGCCACTCCTTGTGCCTCTTCTAGTGACAAGTCATAGAATCTAATCATTAAGCATTGTAGGGTGGGAAAGTCGAGGAAAATATGTTAAATTCATTGAATACAACTTCCTTTTTCTTGCCCTTGAAGCTAGCCTTGATATGGAAAAGCTCACCCAGAATCTCCATTACCTTGTTATTCACTCTCTGTCTAATAGTTCTAATCACATATGACCTTGGAAGTATGCAATTACGTACTTTGACTATAAAAGCTAGAAAAGTTGTATATAAGCATCTTGACTGATACCAATATTTTCTAGTGTCTTTTACACTAACTCAATATCCAAAGAGAGATCCTTTATAAATGACTCCAAGCATTGTTTCTTTGCCTTTTTAAATTTCTTCTTCTCCTTTTGAAACTACTGAAGGAAGAAGATGATAATAAAACTGAGATGCTTTGAAAGAATCTCTTTCACTTGCATTTGGTTGAAGAAGAGACCTAAACAAAATCAACATCACAAATCAATACAATTAATTATAAACAAAGTCATATTTGATATTTTTAAAGTGGAACAAAAATGTACCTTGTTGCTTGGATTCTTTTACTAAAAGCACCTCCTCCTCATCTGAGACTCTCTATATTTCTAAGACCCTTTTGTCGATTTCAAAGTCCTATGATTTTGTTGATAAGATTTGATGCTTTTCTCCAATAAATGAATCCTCTTGTTGATAGCCTTCTAGCTTCTGCAGTAACTCGTTGTTATGTTTTGATAAAAGATGGTTCCCCAATTTGAGGGCATCCTTTTCTGCAACAAAGTTAAGTGTATAGCCTAGAAACCCATTATAACCATCACCAATGAACCTCAACAATGAAGAGCTATTATAGAAAGGCAGAGTGCTTTTTTTGCTAGGATCTTTGGGATATAGCTTGCGATCTAACCAAAGATCAAGATTCTTCTTTCCTTCAAACTTGAATATATGTTTTGTAGACTCTGTAACGGTAATGAGTTTTGTTCTCTTCCTTATTGGTTCATACTCACTATCCAACAAAATATGAAGATGATAGAGAGGCCTTTTACTAGAGCTACATATATGATTGGATGACTGATCCATAGCTAAGGATGTGATTAGAAGATTGGATTGAAAAAGTATGTGAATTAGAAACAAGAAGGAAAATGAAGAAGAAACTAGTAAGGATGGGAAAGAAAGAAGATAGTGAGAATGGAGGAAAGTAATCAAACTTCGAACAAAATTCAAATTGAATATTAGTTTTCAATTTAATGAGGATGAGTAAGATCTTGAACCTTTTGAAGATTTGGTTCAATAACAACATTACCACCATGCAAACCATTTGCAGATAAAACTTTTTCAATCTTTGTTATAGCATCTGTTCTAGTTGATAATGGCTTCAGCTTCCATGCAAATCCTATATAAAGATGAACAAGCTTTTCAATTATCCTACAAAGCGCATGAAGTGTACAGATATGGGCATTTAATAAAGGAATATCTAGGAATGGATTAAACTGTGGATCCTTGTTGTGCCTAGAAGGAGCTCTATTCCAATTGCTTAAGTTCAACTCTCTAGCTAGGGACATGCAATATAGGCAAGGAGATCTAGAGTTGGCTCCCTTTGATACATTGTACATACATTTGAGTGTCTTTAAGTCACTAGCTACATGCCACTCAATCTTATAGTTCCCAAATCCTTCAACAAATAGCTCTTCTCCTGCTTGTTGTCTCTTAATAACATCAGGTATTGGTGTTCGATGAAAAACCCAATACAATATATCAAAATCCTCTGTATCTACTTCAAATGCTCCTAGCCACCAGAAGTTGTGTTCCGATTGAACACTGAATGACATTGAGTGATTGTAATGATATGATGAAAGTGCTCTATTCATCAAGGTAATAGAGACCCTCTCTAGTTTTATACATTTTAGAATCTCACTTTCATCAAGTTTAACCACAAATCTAGCCACTCCTTGTGCCTCTTCTAGTGACAAGTCATAGAATCTAATCATTAAGCATTGTAGGGTGGGAAAGTCGAGGAAAATATGTTAAATTCATTGAATACAACTTCCTTTTTCTTGCCCTTGAAGCTAGCCTTGATATGGAAAAGCTCACCCAGAATCTCCATTACCTTGTTATTCACTCTCTGTCTAATAGTTCTAATCACATATGACCTTGGAAGTATGCAATTACGTACTTTGACTATAAAAGCTAGAAAAGTTGTATATAAGCATCTTGACTGATACCAATATTTTCTAGTGTCTTTTACACTAACTCAATATCCAAAGAGAGATCCTTTATAAATGACTCCAAGCATTGTTTCTTTGCCTTTTTAAATTTCTTCTTCTCCTTTTGAAACTACTGAAGGAAGAAGATGATAATAAAACTGAGATGCTTTGAAAGAATCTCTTTCACTTGCATTTGGTTGAAGAAGAGACCTAAACAAAATCAACATCACAAATCAATACAATTAATTATAAACAAAGTCATATTTGATATTTTTAAAGTGGAACAAAAATGTACCTTGTTGCTTGGATTCTTTTACTAAAAGCACCTCCTCCTCATCTGAGACTCTCTATATTTCTAAGACCCTTTTGTCGATTTCAAAGTCCTATGATTTTGTTGATAAGATTTGATGCTTTTCTCCAATAAATGAATCCTCTTGTTGATAGCCTTCTAGCTTCTGCAGTAACTCGTTGTTATGTTTTGATAAAAGATGGTTCCCCAATTTGAGGGCATCCTTTTCTGCAACAAAGTTAAGTGTATAGCCTAGAAACCCATTATAACCATCACCAATGAACCTCAACAATGAAGAGCTATTATAGAAAGGCAGAGTGCTTTTTTTGCTAGGATCTTTGGGATATAGCTTGCGATCTAACCAAAGATCAAGATTCTTCTTTCCTTCAAACTTGAATATATGTTTTGTAGACTCTGTAACGGTAATGAGTTTTGTTCTCTTCCTTATTGGTTCATACTCACTATCCAACAAAATATGAAGATGATAGAGAGGCCTTTTACTAGAGCTACATATATGATTGGATGACTGATCCATAGCTAAGGATGTGATTAGAAGATTGGATTGAAAAAGTATGTGAATTAGAAACAAGAAGGAAAATGAAGAAGAAACTAGTAAGGATGGGAAAGAAAGAAGATAGTGAGAATGGAGGAAAGTAATCAAACTTCGAACAAAATTCAAATTGAATATTAGTTTTCAATTTAATGAGGATGAGTAAGATCTTGATTATGACAATCTTTCTCACCTTTATGGCAGCCTAGATTTCTAGGTTTGATGTGACTATGAGAATATCGCGACAATGACTAATTGACAATTTTTGATATATTTACTTACCAAAATATAAAAGTTTTTAAAAATTAAAAAATATTTTATTTCCTAAAATATTTTCTCTCTCTAGGATCGCTTACATGGCATTTTCAAGACCTCAAAACTCCCCTAATGGATGTTTGGATGGTTACAAATGGGACAACATACTAAATATTAAAGCCACACATTTTTTGCAAGTGCTAGTAGATGTTTAGATGTGTACAATGTCATCAAGGTCATGAGATTTTGGAGCCTAGATTTGGGCATGGATTGGACCTAGGGTTTTACACTTTGGGTGAAGACCACATTGAACAAAAAAAATCCAACAAAGAAGTTTAAGGTTGGACAATTGAGATCAACATAATATATATCATCACTAACAAAATCCTATTGCATAAAGCATTGAAAAACAAGGGTATATTGGGTTCACTTCATTATGAAATGTGTATGCCCAATGTGTCTTATGCTTCTAAAGATGCATGTTTGAGGATCATTGATGATAATATATATGTAAATATACAATTTTTCATGGAGGTCATGGATAGGCATTACTATGTGAGCATATTGAAGCACCTATGTTTGAGTAACATTAAGCCCATTTGAATGCTTCAAATCACCCTTCATATGATGTAGCTCTTGACCCCTTTGATTGTGACTTCTAAGGTTGCAGTGCTAGGCAAAAATTGCAAATGAGCTAAAGTATTTGATTGCTATTGAAATGGTTCATGGTGGCACTAATTTAGAGCCTTGAACTATTGGAATCTATATATATATGAGATATATGTATGGAGATACATTAGTCTTATAAAATATGTGACAAATGACAGCTAGCACAAAAAAGAAAAATCCATTGCCATAGAAGATGAGTCATTGGATTAGCTAGTAGGCTTGGTGATTTTAAAAAGTTAGATTCAAAGTCCAATTTTCACCTATTTGGATTGGTTTAGAAGATATTCCAAAGATAAAAATTTGAGCTCCATTTGGGTTTTTTGAATTTTTGATACGTCCTTTTGGATTATTGAAATATTTCAATCACACCTACTTTAGTCCCTTTGTGAGGAATAGTGAGGGCTCAGGACCAGAATCCCATATGCACAGTAGGAGAAAGTACCACCACTCAATTCTTACAAAGCATTGTACTTGCACTCTTTTTCTAATGCAATGATAGTAATCTTTTCTTTCCAGTAAAGTGTCATGTCACTGTCAATACACAAGATTGTGTTTATGAGTCCAAGTCTCAATCTTGGAACCTAATTCACTTGTGTAACAATTTGTCATTGTCAGGTTCAATGTCTTCATGAGCTTTTTCCTCTTTCAACCTCCATAGCTTCCGCATCTGCCATGCTCTAGATCCCATGTATTTTACATGGTATCAGAGCATGGCTTAGCTCATTTATTAGATCTTCAACTCTGATCCATCTCTACTCAGCCCAGTTTCACTCTATGAGCTCACTTTCCATCTCCACCTTCAAGCTTGCCTTCATGGCTACCATAGCCAGCAGCACCCTGTCAGATTGAAGCTCTTGTATCTCACTCCATAGGCCAAGTCTTACCAAGCTTCCTTCTCGAGAAGTGTTTCCCCATTACTAAGGCTTCTCTATATCATCTCAGAACTTGACATTGCCTCATCCACTACTCAGATTGTCAAATTTCTCAGGTTCTATTTTGTGGCCTCCATAGCCAGACAGGACTTGCTGCACTTGGAGCTTTCATATCTCATCATAGAGCTCATATATTTGGAAGATTACTTCTAGA
The DNA here is from genome assembly GCF_053477565.2 of Lygodium microphyllum. Lineage (NCBI taxonomy): Eukaryota > Viridiplantae > Streptophyta > Polypodiopsida > Schizaeales > Lygodiaceae > Lygodium > Lygodium microphyllum. The sequence continues at coordinate 130,612,093 of NC_141145.1, forward strand.
GAGTTGTGACCTTGCTCAAGGAGAAGAAACCTATCACCAAACACCTTGACATTGGCCACTCCAGAGCCCAACATTGACGAAATTTGTGGCCGTTGTCTAGAATGCACCTGCTGCCGTTCGTGCTCTACTGCCATCGCTACAGGTCACGATGTTGATGATCACCATAAGGCATTGATAGAACATTATTCAAGCTTCATTTTGATATATATATATATTTAAATGATCAACTGTAGCTCCCACAATAAGCAAAAAACCGGAGATGGGTCAAAACCCTAATCCAGGAAGCCATAGCCAAACTTCGCTCAAAAATCTCATCATTTTCTCTCTTCTACCACTGGAACAACCCATTGTCACTCCGATCTATTTTCTAGAATCAAATCAAGAAGGGGAAGATTTGGATTTGAAAGAACTTGAAGGATTTTGCAGATTTGGAAGACTCAAGGAAGAAACATAATGTCCATTGACACTCATTTAGTGCTCTTAGCACTTGTGCCTTTTGACACATCTCAAACAACTCTTCTACTGTTCAAATCTGATAACTCTGAACTTGATTTGTTGCTGTTCCCACAAGTCTAACATAGAAAAAGACTCTCCAACTACTCGCTTTAAAGGAGCTGGGTTTCACACCTGGCAGACCCGCATCCCGCATCAAACTCATCTTGATGAAGAAGGGCCTTTGGGCCATTACCATTGGAAAAGAAAAGAATCCTCGTGATGCGGATCTTGCTATCACTTGGAAAAAGAATGATGATAAGGCTCAAGCCATTATCAAACTGGAGCTAGACGACAGCTATATCCACCATGTGGATAATTGTGAGACCTCACATGATACATGGAAGAGACTTGACACCTTGTTCGGTGCATAGTCTAAATCATCAAAGTATGGTCTTCAGATTGAGTTTTTCAGGCTTGAAATGAAGTCCAGCACATCACTTGCCACACATATAAATTATATGGAAGGACTTCTAATCCAACTTGCAAGAATCAACATTAAAATGGAAGAAGATGTTTGCATCGGTGTTCTACTTAAGAGTTTTCCTCCTGAATATAATAATGTATCAGCAACTTTAATCAACATGCCAAATCCTGAACTTGTTGATATCCAGGCATCACTGTTAGAGGAGGAAAAGAAGCTAAAAACTAAGGAAGAACCAAGCACCTCTAGAGATGAACATGCATTATATGTTAGCAACAAGTACAAAGGCAAGAGGGATCAACTCTCCTGCAAAAGGACCGGACATACCAATAAGTTTTGCCATGCTAGAAAAATGTCCCAAAAGGCCTATCTAGTTGCAATCAAAGAAGAGAAGAAAACAGAACAAAGGAAGAAGAAGAAGAAGAAGAAGAAGAAGAAGAAGAAGAAGAAGAAGAAGAAGAAGAAGAAGAAGAAGAAGAAGAAGAAGAAGAAGAAGAAGAAGAAGAAGAAGAGGAAGACCAGGAGAGGGACAAACCTCATCAGTCCTTTTATTTAGATAGACTTTTTTAGCTTCACATTTCCTAGCCCTAATGCCTTAGACATAAACTTATAAACTTTGTGAGGCTATAGCAGGGGCCTCACTACTTTGTGAGGCCCCTGCTATAGCCTTTGGATGTCCATCATGTTTATGGTACCCACATTTAGCCTTTCTGCGATAGGCTCCAGAGTTTTGCCATGTTTATGGTGTGCCCACACTTTGCAAGTATTGCTTTCACTAAAGCCTCTATACACATTGTACTTTTGGTTGTGATTGAGAAGGGGTGTTGAAATATTTCAATCACACCTACCTTAGTCCCTTTGTGAGGAGGAGTGAGGGCTCAGGATCAAAATCCCATATGCACAGTAGGAGAAGGTACCACCACTCAATTTCTATAAAGTATTGTACTTACACTCTTTTTCTAATGCAATGATAGTACTCTTTTCTTTGCAGTGAAGTGTCATGTCACTGTCAATACACAAGATTGTGTTTATGAGTCCAAGTCTCAATCTTGGAACCTAATTCCCTTGTGTAACAATTTGTCCTTGTCAAGTTCAATGTCTTCATGAGTTTCTTTTTCCTCTTTCAACCTCCATAGCTTCCGCATCTGCCATGCTCTAGATCTCGCGTATTTTACATATCTTATACTTACTTTTAAAGAATCGTGGATTAGGTATTGTAGAGTATTCTTTGGAAATCTATTATTTTTTTCTTGAATGATATTTGTCTTCATTAAGTCTCAACAAGAGCATTTTGATCACTTGTGGAGGGCCCATGTAGTTGTTGCAAGAGAGTAAGCTTTTCTTGAACACAATTAATTGTGAATCCTATATGATGTGTGTATTTGGAGCGTATCATTTTAAGGGTGATTTTATTTGATCCCAAGAAGATCAAGACAATCATGGAGTAGCCTTGTGTATGGTGATTTGCAATGCTAGCATATGTGGTGTAGGAGTGGCGTTGTAGCATCATGGTCATTTAGTGGCTTAT